>NC_060138.1:804372537-804676812 GCF_021461385.2 Schistocerca piceifrons
AAATATGTAATTTAAATAAAACTAAAAAGAAAAGTTTCAACTTGCGAGAATCACATCAACAGTTTCATAGTCACCAAACTCTGATGCTACACACTCAACTACCAGCGTATTATGTACATATGGGCAACGTGTTTTGTAGTTGGCAGCGCTTGGAAATTCACTAATATTCAAAGCGGAGTTTTTCGAGTTAATTCGTGAGACATACGCAGAGCACGTACAGAGTGGGTAATTAATCCAAAAATAACTCAAACACACTGCAGTAGTTTTCAGAAGTCTTTAACACTATTCCGACACCGGAATGCAGTGTGAATATACGAATCGAAAGACTCCTTGGCAAAACATGGCGTCGCAATTGATCAGCCAATCACGTGCGACTTCACCTACGACCTCAGTGTGCATTACAGTTGCAGACAATCGACACGGATCTGGACAAGGCGAACAGCGCTTTAGTCGTAAAGCTCTTTTATCAGAACAACAGCAATAGTTCTGCTGCTCTTTTCGAGTACCGACGCATTAAAGGAATATGAAGGGGTCCTCTTTCCGCACAGGGGTTGAAGAACATGATTCGGAAGTTCGAATTAAGTGCCGATTTGGGAACTGGCGCTGGGAGAGGCCCACAGCCAATTGCGCCACAAATTGTTGTAGAGCCTACTGTTGCCATGGTTCAGAACGCAATGTATGATCTTCAAGCAGCGCAAGACCTGTGTCACGACAGCTGAACGTTCCACGGTCCACCGTTCAAAAAGTGCTGCGAACAATTGGGAAATGGTATCTCTAGTGCGATTCCAGGCTGTCTTCGATGCAGATGACCATCACATTGACCAGTGTTTGTAGCGTGGGACTATACTTGGTAAGCAATTACAAAATGTTACTTTCTCAAGTGGGAATTAAAATGTTTTTCTTCCAATAGTTAATTCGTTATTTCCCATGCGCGTGTCATTACACATGTTTCCACAAACTTTAATTGTCCTACGTTCACTCGTTTTCATGGGAGCCCTCTCGAGTAGCGAAAGTTTGATTATAACCACATTGTATATGGCCTACCTAGTTAAGGGCAAGCAGATACGTAGCAGGCAGATTAAATTCGTCGTAATTATTAAAACTGTTCTGTCTTTCAGCAGTTTTGACTGTCTCTCGGACATTTCGCTTGCTTCGATGCCTTTAGTAAAAATTTATGGTGGTTCGAATCCTGCCTCGGGCATGGATGTGTGTGATGTCCTTAGGTTAGTTAGGTTTAAGTAGTTCTAAGTTCTAGGGGACTGATGACCTAAGATGTTAAGTCCCATAGTGCTAAGAGCCATTTGAACCATTTTTTGATAAATGTGGGATGGTGATAAATGAATATTCTCCTCGAAACAGTACAATTACAGTGCATCACAATGTGTAGCCAGTTGCCAGAAGAGAGCCGCAGCAGGAAGGCCGAAATGTTGATTCTCCTAGAATGACGCGGAACACATGTCAAGAACTTTTAACGTCAGCGACAACAGCCGCAAAAGCCTCTGTTCTTATAAATACTACTGATTTAAACTTTGCTGGTGCAAAACCGTGACCAGCAGAGTACTGGAACCAGTTCAGTGTTCAAATTGCATTCCACGTTCTAGGGTCGCACTGATCAGATGAACACTACGATAACAAGACGATCTTTTGTCAGGAAAAGGTAAAACTCAGACTTAACACAAATAAAACAGTAGCCGGAAATCAAAGTTATGCATCAGCATCAGAGGAAACTGAAAAGGGTTTTACCAGGGGGAAGGTAAAGGCCAGCACAAGGGCTGTGGTGTGGTAGGAGAACCAAGGGTAACAGAACAGCAACACCACTAACGATTGAAAATTTTAACAGAAAATTTATATAATTGGTAATCTTAATTCGATATAGCTTGTATTATGATAATGAAATCTTAAGGAAAAAAATTTTTTTGGTCTCGCTCAGCTAGAACAATCTCAGGTATGTTTAAAATAATGATGTCTTAAAAAAGATAAAGATTAGCTTTAACAAATCACAAGAAAACGTTATTTGCTTTATATATTTAGCAATTTTTAAGGCAATCAACATCCTGAACTACTAGCAACTCCCTGAATCGGTGCCAAAACTTGACGCTAACAATGACTAATTAAATTTGTAATACCAAGGGTACCAACACAAGACTGGATAAAATCGTAAAACCCACATTCTATAACTGGCTAGTAATAATTTAGAGAGATTAAAACATGATTAAATGAATTTCGTGCACTCGCATAGAATGTAAGGAAACATTGTTTACCACACAGCCGGCCGCTGTGACCGAGAGGTTCGATGTGCTTCAGTCCGGAACCGTGCTGCTGCTACGGTCGCAGGTTCGAATCCTGCCTCGGGCAGGGATGTGTGGGATGCCCTTAGGTTAGTCAGGTTTAAGTAGTTCTAAGTGTAGGGGACTGATGACCTCAGATGTTGAGACCCATAGTGCTCAGAGTCATTTGAACCATTTTTTTAGGCATGCACTTAAACACAGCAAATCAAGCGAGGCTCTTTAACAACGTTTGAATATAATAACTTTAACACAACTATTATGAACGTAACTTAGTCCAAAGTAATACAAGGCCAAGACGTAGACCCGTCATCCTTTGTCACAGCAATATTACAAATACGGTTACTGCATTGTGCAATTTCCTTCCTCCAGCAACTGATCGCCCCAGACCATTTGGACCGCCATAAACAGCTTGAATTGCTTGCCCAACAACATGGAGTAACGTACTAAAACTACTACGGAGCAATAGTTGGCCACACCGAAATCTTATATTGTGTAAAGAGTCGCCTGGCACATGAGCATTGACACAAAGATAAACTCCGTTATCTGATAAGAATGAAAACAATGTACCATGTTACTGCCAGTCTGCACTAGTAAGATTCAACGTATGTAATATTACAGCAAGCACGACAAGGCAAGGGAGCATTTACAGTTGTGAATGCGAAGAGACTAGATTATGTGATTCAGCTGACCAATCTATACTACGAAGTCACGTGCATATGCTTGAGCCTACTACACTTGTGAGGCCAATAACCAGCATACATATTTCCTAGCATTAAACTCTATTGATAAGGAACATTCGCAGCCAACGTGTGATCAAATTCGCCACTGCATAAACACTGTTACATCCAGGTTTGTCCGATGTGCAGCAAGGCTCACCGTTTTCTATTGCTGGAATTGGTCACATCGGGCAGCGTTCTCAGTGGTATCAGTAGACACGAGGCCAGCACTTCATAGATCCGCGGACCACTTCAGCGAAGGACAACCGTAGCCGACCAAGGCAGCAGCAGCCGACCGACCCCGGGCTGGTCTCCACACCCCGTGCGGGCCCGCAGCACTCCTCTCGATTCCCTCTCGCGACCCCCGTCCGCACGCCTTCATCGTTCACGTTGCAACTCCGATCTCTCCCGGCTAGTTTCTCGACCCGATCCCCCGAAATTCTCGCAAAGATCTTCTAGCTGAAGGATAGCGTCCTCTCGCATTCAGCGCCACGGCCCATTAATCGGATAATCCCTCATGTGGAGCTGACGTAACGTATCTGCATTCCACAGTTCTCACTTTAGTGCACCTAGTTGCTGACTGTTGCGCCCCAATCTGACTATGCAAGCAACATTCTAAGATGACTGATGTTAATTTTCATGAATGTATGGGATTTATTACAGGTTGGTTTAAGAGACCTCTTATCCTGTGCTTGCAAACTATCACTAATATGTTATTTCCAAAACTCAAGCCACTGAAACGGTTACATCACCCTTGTATACTGCACACATCTCCCCCTCCCCTCTTTCTCTGTCCATTTTCTTCTCCGCCCTCCTATTTTCATTTCCTTCTTCCCCCATACCTCTTTCTATCTCGTCTTCACCCCCCCCCCCCCAATCTCTGTGTGCATCTCTTCCTCCTCATATTTCATTCCTGTTTCCCGTTCTCTGACCATCTCCTCCTTTTCTCCGCCTCTGCTATCGCCTCCTGGCCCACTCTCTGTCGGTCTTCTCTCATTTTCTCTGTCCATCTCCTACTCCCACCTCTCTCTGTACACCTTCTCTAACTCCTCTCTTTGTCCGTCTCCTGCTCCCTCTCTTCCTTCTGCACTTACACATTACCCCTCTCCATATTTAACCCGTGTTCTGCACCTCAACCTGCTCCTCCTCTCACTGCCAACGTTCTCCTCCCCCTTGCTCACTCCATCCCCTCTGCCTCTCTCTCTCTGTCAATCTCCTCCTCGTGCCTCTCTATCTGTCCATCAACTCATGCCTCCTCTCTCTCTATCCATCTCATTTCCCATCTCTAGCCGTCCATCCCCTCCTCCTCCCATCTGTCCAGTTCCTCCTTCCTCTCTCTTCTTCTCTGTCCATCTCCTACTTCCACCTCTATCTATCCATCTCTTCTTTCCCTTTCCCTCTCCATCTCACCGTACCCCTATTAATATCCCCTCCTGCCCTTTCTCTCTGTGCCTAGTCGTGCCGATCCTCACAAATAGCCCTTGGAATGGATTCCGATATTACCTGCGTAACAATGGGTGTGCTCTTGTCCTGCCACATGAAAAAACAGATAAAATATAACCAATGAACAAGTTATATCCATTATTGTCACACTCTTCCAAAAATTTCAGTCTGGTTACAAATGGTCTCGCGACGTTGCATTTCTGAAGTATCTCCTCACAGTTACTTCCATTTGCACAAATATTATGCATACAAGAGAACAACAGAACTTGTACGCTCCTACTTGAACTTGTCCGCCTCTAACTATCCACATGTGAAGATAAACGCCAATTAGTAGAGTTTCACCAATAAGACTGAAATGAGTGAGAATCTGATCACTCATGAGCCATATGACTAGTACTAGAGCCACCTCTAAATTACGCGGTGAGTCACATTAGCATTTCATATTAGTATTGGTTAACAAATTCATATTGGTTGAACTTTAAATCGAAAAGACTACATGATGTTTGTATATGTTTTTTTCTTTTGTTACAAGAATAACGCAGCAAATAAATATGAACCGTCAGCAATTTTCCACGCTGTACGATGAGTTTGTGCAGCGGGGTGTAATCTTCCCGGAGTCGACTGCCGTGTAGCATAAGAAGATGCCTGAAGCTGCATTTAATTACTGTAATAACTATTATAACAGTGTAAAAATAGAAGAAAATATTGTATGTGATGAAATAAGTTAAGTCTGTATGCAGAGTTTATATTTATATGTTGTACACGCCACGGTCAAGTTAATTTCACAATTTTCAATACGTGGTAGACTCTGTAATCTGCTGTTAATAAATCGTTGCGAATTCGTCGGAAGAAACGTGTTACGGTGTTGCTGCTTTTTGTGAAAATAGATGTCATCCTAAGTAATTAATGTCTATAATTTATCATTTATTAAAATGAGAATTTAATAATGTGAAATGTAATGTCCAGATGCCAGATGACAGATACTACAAAAAGTGCAATACCACTAATTTCTTTGAAAATCAAATATTACAGTAAACCAGAGTTTTCATTGATGAATGGACTTTTTAACCTACTGAAGGACAGCAAAATTTGTCCCGTCTTAAAAAGTACAATATGTATTTATTAATAACAACTATTAAATTGAAAACAAGATCTTTAAATATTAGCATAAACATAACTGAAATCAAACAGTCTGCATACTGGGAAAGCACAAAATTGCAGGAGAGTGGGGTAGTAGGATCATTGGTTGCCTTGGAAAGGGATCAACAGAGCTATTAGTTTGTATTAGTCTGATTGTGAATTTTGAAATTTATTACTGTAAAAAGAAAGTGTTTTGGCCTACAAGTTAATCGCAAAAGCGATAAAAAAATCTGCATAGATATACTTGAACTCTTTGGATTACAGTGAAGTGCGGACTTAAGGGAATTAGCAGTTTCGATGTAACAGTCTGATTGTGAATTTTGAAATTTATTACTGTAAAAAGAAAGTGTTTGGGCCTACAAGTTAATCGCAAAAGCGATAAAAAATCTACATATATATACTTGAACTCTTTGGATTACAGTGAAGTGCGGACTTAAGGGAATTAGCAGTTTCGATCATAAAACGAAGATATTGATATTACGTCCAATATCACATAGTCTTTGAGCTACTGTCTCACAGCTGGAGGGTGGTACCACTGCAACATGGGTCCCAATGCAATATGGCGACCTTTTAGACCGAAAAAAATTGTGGACACAGATTTCGAAACAATAAAAAAGTAATTAAAAATAATAAACGTGAGGGAACAAGATACATATCGAAGAGAGAAGGTATGCTCAGAAGAAACAAGATGCAAATCAGAAGAAGAAGATCAAGCTTCAGCCGCGGTGTGTGTCGTATCGATATGGCCGTTGGGTCAAGATGATCTTTGATCAGTGATTGGCAGGTTGGATGCATGGCGTTACTCAGCACACTTGTGAAGTCAAATTGACGATGGGGCGCATGTGCGCAGGCAATGGAGTGAACGAAGTGAGTACTGTGGACAATTGTCGGACGACAGTGTGTGTGGCAGTCGGGTCGGTGACGGAGAGCGAGTATAGAGAAGTGCTTCCGCGACTGCACACACAGAGACAGAAAGAGGCTCAGTGAGAAGTGCGGGGTTCGCTGGCCGTTTGAAAGCAATTGACAATCCATGAAGAGGACAGGAAGGCATCACGAGGGTTCATTTCGGAAAGTAAGTGGATGCATTGCCTTCGGGTGTAGTGCCTTGGGAGGAGTCATTGCTGTTCCTTGGATGGGTATGTGGCCATGTATTGGATCTCCTTCCGATTTCGCTAAAAGCTGCGGAAGCTTGGAAATCTGCCGTAAATGTGGTGGACCCAGGGTAGATTTATTTAATTTAATGAGCACTTAATTTTTGCTTGTTAGATGTGAATTAGTGAACTTGGTCAGCAAACATAAAACTGTTACCCACCGTCAACCTGGTTTATAGTCGCAAATTTTGTATTTGATAATTTTACGACTTACGTTACAATTGTCTTTGGAAGCTGTTGTCAGTGGACTAGGGGCGATGAAACGAACTGGTACATATTACATTCTCTGAGAGTTGTATGGCAGGAACTAGTTGTTGTCGTTGTCGAGTTTAAATACTTGTAAACTATTGTGCCATTCAGAGGACCTTAGGCGATAATAATTAGTCTTGGGACTCCTTCACTTTGTTCATTAATAGCATAATTGACCGTGTATTTTTGGGTTAAAGTTTTAAACCAAGCAGGGGCCCTTTTAGTTCATCCGTTTATTTTGTATTTTAGCGTTTAAGGAATTTTCATGCGTTGCCGGAAACCTTGACGTATTTTGTGGTTTTGCTGTTGATGATATGTGGAGGCTATGGTAATGTAGGGGCATGACTAATTGGCGATTGTGTTGGATCACAATGAAACAGAGCTTTCTCCCGTTAAAGTAACGACTGTCTGGACATGTGGCACTGAGTTTTAACTACTTGAATTAGTTAAATTGTTGGCCTTTGGAAGGCGATTGCACATAATTGTGTTATGGCATTTATCTTTTGAAAGCCGATAAGGAATTTGTAAGAATTACAGTCCAATTGAATCGGTTTAAATTTTTTAATTGGAAGTTCTTCTAACTTAAAAATGTAGAAGGTCAGCGAAATTGTACTGAATTTTTGCTTGAGAGAGTTTCTCAGGAAGTGTAAAATGTTATTCCACGGCCTGGGTGCTTCATGTCCAATAAATATTTAATTGAGAATACATAAACACTGCTAAACTGGCCTAGCTCTGCCTATCGTGGTCAATAAATATATTACTTTACTCAAATGAAAATTTGACGATTTCAAAACTAACAACAAAGATGCAAGAAAAGTGTAAGAAGCCAGTTTTGGAGGGGAAAAGAGACTTTCTTTTTTACAGACAGCGATAACAATATGACTAGTCGAGCTTCAGAGGCCAACACTTCGTGTCAGTGCCGTCACAGTCTCCAGCGTTGAACTATCTCCCTGCCAGCACAATGCAATGGGACAATCGCGGGATCTAGGAAGTGCATTTCCGCTACACCAGTCGCATTTGATTTGCTACTAGCTCGATGGATCGTAATAGAAGCAGTGACTGAGATTCATTGATGGACTGTTGGCTGAACACTCATTGACTGTGAAGTGACTATTATAACTTACTTAAAGAGATATTTTGAGATCAGGGAATTAGAAGAGATAATTGAAATATATTATAGGGATTACCCTTTAACTGAAATAGTAGTATTTAATTTGCCCTGAGAGTAGTATAAATTTTGTGAGAATAACTTGTAGCTGTAATTACTCAAAATGGGACCACTAGGATCTTCATCTGATTTTTACCGTATTATAGAGGAACTGCAACTGTCGGGTAAAGCCGATAGACAAGAAAAAGAAATAAAGGAAATACTGTTAGTTTGGTGGCTATCATTACAGAAATAAGAACAGAAATGTTAGGTATAATGGAAGAAATGGTGAATAGACAAGATAGTGAAATGGGAGAAACTGTAACCAGGTATGAAAATAAAATGGAAGAATTGGTGAATAGGGAGGTTAGTAAAATGCAAGAAATGGCAAGTAGGCAGGATGATAACATGAAACAAGTTTTTGCTGTTAGTAATAATGAAATAAAAACAGAGATGAGGGACAGTATAGCTAATAGTATTTTAAAGATAACTGAAATGACAGAAGAAATAGTAAAATTTAAAGGAGAACTCTTGGAAATTGTGGATAATAACACAGCAAGACTAGATAATCACATTCAGGAGTCAAAATTAGAGAAAGAACTAATGAATAAAAAGATACGTAAACTAGCATAACAGTTTATTATTTTTAATGTCATGTTCAGTAAAAATCTAGAGGAAACGCTTAACGAAGTCCAAAAAAGTGCCAGTGATAACGTAAAAGAGTTAAGGGAAGAGTTAACGGCGTCTTTGGACAATATTAAATCGTATAGTCCTATACTATATGAGGATAACCTTAAAAAGCAGAAAAGTCTGTAGTACACCTTCAGGGACAACTACAGAATATTAAAATACAACGAGAAAGAGCTAGAATAGATTTAGAGAATAAGGAACACAGTTTAAGAATCTATATCTATCCCTGGAGTAAGGAGTCAGCTATAGCCATTCTAAGCTTTATAAGGAAGGACAAAGAGTAGTTGTAGAAAATGTAAGTAGGTCAGCCACGGGCATGACATTTCAACAAATACCAGAGGAGAGTCCCACGAGTAGTCAGTCTCCTTAACGTAAATGTAGGCAGTTCTAGTGAGAGGCGCAAAGAAAAATAAGTGAGAGAACGATGTAAATGGATTGCAAGTGCGGTAAAGGACTTCAGGGATGAATGGCAGTTTGTGAGTGGAAACGGATTGGCAAGAATGATACCGATATTTAAACCGGGTAATGGAATATATTCGGAGCTATTTTTAAGATCATTTTGAAGCGTGCTCCCCAAACCATGGCACAAAAACAAAAGAATACAGCATGCTGTTGGTCAATTGAGCGAAGAGGCCAGAAACGGGGGGTTGTTGAATATCGATGAATTTACTAACTGACATATATTTTGTAGAGTGTTGAAGAAGAATATTGGTCTGCAGGTGATCAGGAAAATCTCTCTCTAAAACTCTCACATCCAAATCCTTGTGGCAGAAAATAAGGGGATATAAACGTTATTTGAAGTGGCATCTAAATAGTGGAAAATTTTAGATATTCCTGTAGACGAAAACCAGCTTGATACTTCCTGCCAGATTAAAACTGTGAGCCGCACCAAGACTTGAACTCGGGACCTTTGCCTTTCGCTGGCAAGTGCTCTTGCCCGCGAAAAGCAAAGGTCCCGAGTTCCAGTCTCGGTCCGGCACACAGTTTTAATCTGCCTGGAAGTTTCATACCAGTGAACACTCCGCTGCAGAGTGAAAATTCCACTCTCGAAACATCCCCCAGGCTGTGGCAAAGCCATGTCTCCGCAATATCCTTTCTTCCAGGAGTGCTAGTTCTGCATGTTGAAAGGTGGCTACACTGAGTCACAGCGCCAGAGATTGCGCCAAAGAGTATTATTCCGCCGCCTCCACTGGCGCAGTAGTAGTTCAGAGGTTGCCGTGGGCAGTGCTTGTTGAGAGGATGTCGATAGCAGTACTAGTTGAGGGCATGTCGAGTGCAGTTGTTCTGTTGGGCGAGACAGCAGATGCTGTTCGATTGGGGATGTTGCAATGATCACAGTGTATTTTTCGTCAATATATATGATGGTAACAAAAAACATTTTTTATTTCAAATTTCCTAAATAACAATGCCTCATGGTCACAGGTTCAGTCAACAAAGCATCTGGCTTGTGTTAATGTATTAGAATGTAATTCTGGTTTCTATGTGCAATTATAGTATTTCTGGTTTTTTAATTACTTCATTGTAAATGGTGTTTAAAATATCTTGTCGTATTGAGGAAGAACTGTGCCAGATACGTGAGCGTTGAATCACACTTCCACACACAGAACAGTTACACTTGTGCTTTGTTCTTTCGTAGCTTTTATAGTTGCTGGGGACTTAATTAATCAACTGTGTTAACGGAAATTTCCTTTCATTCTTTATTGTTATTCTATGCAGTCAGATTGCGTACTAATACTACTCAAGGCCAACAGCTACGAAAATTATTGCATTATAATTAAGCCCCCATGCAATGTTTCGCAGGAGAGCTTCTGTGTAGTTTGAAAGGTAGGAGACGAGGTACTGGCGGAAGTAAAGCTGTGAGGACGGGGCATGAGTCGTGCATGGG
Source organism: Schistocerca piceifrons (assembly GCF_021461385.2). Lineage (NCBI taxonomy): Eukaryota > Metazoa > Arthropoda > Insecta > Orthoptera > Acrididae > Schistocerca > Schistocerca piceifrons. Next base: position 804,383,247 of record NC_060138.1, read on the forward strand.
TAGCTCAGTAGCCGGCACGGTAGCTCAGCGTGTTCGGTCTGAGAACTGGCTGGTCTCTTTAATAAAAATCTGAGTCAACAACGAACTTCAGGAGATGTTATGTGACGTTCGCTGCGACCAAATACAACGAACAATAACGTACAAAATGAATACAAGGCGAAGGTCCTGAGTTCGAGTCTTGATACGGCACACAGTTTTAATCCTCTAGGAAATTTCATATCAGTCAACACTCCGCTGCAGAGTAAAAATTTCATTCTGAAAGCCAGCTTATTCGAGGAAAAAAATGCATTGCATGTCCCAGCGCAGAAAAGATTGTTGGGGAAAGAGTGTGCTAAATTCAGTGACGTATTAAATTATCTAGTATAACTAGAAATTCTCAATGAAAGGGGAGAAGAGCAATGGTCCAGGAGAAATAAAAATGGTATGCAAAATGAAAATAAGAATTTGAAAAGAGAACTGGAAACTCTGTATACTCAGAACTGTGCAATAAAAAGAACGTAGTTCAACAATTGTGGAAACCTCAACCAAAACATACACAATCAACAGGCACAATATTACAGAAATTCATCCAACGATCTGTGTCCTGTTGGGACAAAGGTGTCACGGGAGGGGTCAGACATGAGACCAATAAGGAGTAACACTAGGTCAAAAATTAGGAATACAGAGATTACAAAAAGAAAGAATGTTGAGGGAGAAAAGAAATCTGGCAAGAGGATGAGCTTACTAAACCATTAATGGTAGGAAATGTTGGAAATTGAACTGTGAACATCGTCTTAGTTTCAGATAGGGACATCAGGGTGTTGAGCTTATAACCCACCTACCACTCCGGCTAATTTGGTTTTTCTATATGAGCGGGTACCTAAAATCACTAATCTGCGGGGAAAAGGCATCTGCTCCGAAGAATAATGCAAAACCGAGAGAAGTGGATGAAGTTACAGCGAATCGTCACTGCTCAGTACTTTAGTAATGACGATTAGAAACGAAGTTCGGTTATTTCCACATATTTTTATTGCGTAAACTAATCTTTAACTAACAGTAGGTAGTGGAAATTTTGGGAAAAACGTTTTCAAAGTGTGTCATTAATGAAAATAACAATCGGTCCCCAGTTCCTCGCCAGAGCAAGAATAATGAAGTTGAAACTGAACTTTATAGTCACAAGCAAGAATAGTTACAGGCGCCATGACGTAGACAGTACCTAACGCACACTTTTGAGTACTTCACACCACACATGTCACAGTAGTCAGATAATAATCAAACAGCAAACACATACAACATATTATATTAATTTTCAAAGATCAATTGAAGTAAGGTTGTTTACTGGCTGTGTCCTGGAACTTCTTGTTACGTTAGTCATAGTAATACTGACTGTCGTAATTGTAGCAGCAGAAAGGTTGTTTGAATTTTCTCATTGGTAAGGACTGTCATTTACCTGGCAGTTACTCTGATATTTCTTTGTAATAAAAGTTATAAATAACGCCACAAGCTATAAATTAGAAACTGTGCTCTGACAGTGAAGTTCAGGGTCCAATTTATGTAAAGTTTTGGTACCAATTTTTTATTATCGAAGTTATTCTATTTTTAGCATATGAATTAATACTGGCTTTTGCATCATTCTATCTCTGACCTTATTCAGCCAAAGATTTCATTATTACATAGCGTCCAAAAATTGGAAAAATTATGTTTTGATACTCTAATAAATTAATGTTCACTTCTGTTTCAGTTCATTTTCTGATTATCTTGGTTCGTACAAAGGGATGGGATGGATACTACTTGGATAACGACATAGGAAAATTATTTACGTGACAATATCTACGAAAACAATGTTATTTAAGCAATAAAATTCCAACTACGCTGGTCAGCCAATTACACTTCTAGTTATAAAAAGTCTAGATCTTACTTCACTTTGTGATACCGTTGGTTTGTCGAGCTACTTCATTTAGCGGTAAACTAGAGCACAGGTTGATCTTCTTGCCATACCATAGCCAATAACAGCGGCCCACAGTACTCTTGATGTTATGTGCCCAATAAATGCCATACACATAGTTTGCCCATAGTAAACATTCGCCAAAACAACCATTTGTTTTCACTGCTCCGCACTTCGCAAACAGACTTTTTATCTCCGCACTTTTGCATAGTCACACCGGGGGCTACACAAACCAACGACAACAACAGTCTCCTCGCGACTCCGAACTGTTACTTTTTTGGCGCGCTCGCAGCGATAATGCATTTAGAATTTGTTGTACTCTTTGACAATAGTTTTTCCCTGACTACGCCAGCGTGCCTACATACAAAATGTTAACATTCCATGCGTAACTTGACAATATATTTACAAGAATAATGTTCAGCACAACTAATAAAACAAACTTCCTAAAACACGTAGAAAATGTATGATCATACACAGAGTTGTAGTGTTATAAGCTAAGGTTTGTTCGATCAAGTAGAAGGAAAAGAAAAATACCCCACATTCTCTGTGACGGGAGTACACACTACTGTTATAGCTGGCTGTAGAGGAAAAGCTGTAATAGAGATGGTTTTGGTAACTTCTTAAATTGGAAACGTAATACATGATCACAGTTTCCTAATTAATCAGAATTTGAGTGTTCCTCTATTGGTGGGATTCGAATGGTTGAACAAACATCAAGCCATGTTAGACTTTGCACATAATAAGTTGGTAATATCTTATTTGGACAAACCAGATAGGGTCCCCTTTGTTGGTAGCATTCAGAGTGAAGAATAAGCAGAAAACCAATAAATGATCTGCAAAATACTGATTATGTAAGGTTTTCAGGTTACAGGCACATTGATGATGACAAACAAAGAACTCGAAAACAAAATTTTAGAACAAGTTCAGTATTATCTAGCAATGAGAAGGAGGAATTACTGAAAATACTTGTACATTACAAGAAACTCTTTTGGAATGAACCTGAGGCCATACGTGGTAATGAATGTAAGCTAAAATTTATGGACAGCGAGACTTTCTCGTTCAGCCCTATCCTGTACCTTTTGCTTCAAAGAAGGCAGCAAGTCTAGAGACCAGCAAAAGGCTTGACAAAGACATTACTGAAAGGAAGTCAAGTCCTTGTAACAATCCTCTACTAGTAGACAAAATACCAAAGAGAAATGTATATCTTGCACTTGATGCCCATAATCTTAATCAAAGTACTGAAAAGGAAAGAAAGAACCTTATTCTTTTTGAAGAAACGTTCGTGAAACTAGAAGGCATCAAATACATGTGCTTTATGGATCTGACCTTTCGCTGTTGGCAAGTCCCTTTACATCTCAGTTCTAGACTCATCACACCATTCTATTTTAATGGCAATCCTGCCAATTCATAGTTTTATCATTTGGGTTAAATATATCAGTAAGAGAGTCGATGAGGGTTTTGGATCAAGCTTTAGCTACCAGTCTATTGTCGAAAACATTATTATACATTGATGATGTCATGATTATCTCAAGAAGTGAACATATGGACGTATTAGAAGAGATATTACAAACCTTTTTAGAGGACGTAATCACAGTAAAACTGTGGAAAACTCTTTTAGCTACCAGCAAGTTAAGCATTTAAGTTGCATGTTGGGTTTCATACTTGTTGATGGAAAAAGCTAAGTGGCAATGAGGTCAACAGTAGGTTGGAATTTTTGACACTGTAAAAATGGAACTGATGAATGTCAACCTATTGCAGCATCTGAAAAGTGTCGAATTCTTTCAGATGTCTTTGGATTCTTCATCCTAAGGTAATGTTTATGAAATCTTTCAAGCGAACATTAGTGATGCTAAAGGGCACCAACAAAATATTACATTTACTAGCCGAGTTTGGGAGAAGCACAAACTGAATCATACTGTCACAAAAAAGGGGCATTATCTGTGGTATGGGGATGTAAAAGATTTCAGTATCTATTAGTGGGATGCAGAACTATAATATACACAGACCACGAGACTCATTTCTAATGAAAACAAACTGTTGTATAAATGATATAAAAGATGGATATTATTGCTACAGGAATTTGAGTTTTAGATAGGTTATCTGGAGGGTAGTATAAATATCAGATCAGAGGTACTATCAAAATTAACCGTGGGTTCAGAATATCATTATGTGAGGGTGAGAATGGGGAAAGAGTTCCTTATTTATTTCTTGAAATCAAAGGTCAAAGATGTAAATGAAAAGACATTAGCATTAGCCATTGTAAATGAACAAGATTCATATCCTAATCTAGAGCTCTTTAGAGAGTATGAAATGTCCTAAGGAACAAAGTGACCATTAATTAATTTTTATAAAGATACACTTTACTGGAGAAACGATCTGCGAAGTGATGGTTGAAAGACGTGTATACGGAAATACGTAGTAGACCAGTTGATTTTTTATGGTCACCATGGTTATGGTCATTTAGGTATAAATTATGTTTAACTTGTATAAATAAATTTTGTTAGTGTAAAAATATGGGAAGATTGCTGAGAGCTAATGTTAGAGGCCGTATATCCTTTTCTTGGGTGGAAGGGGGGGGGGGGGGGTGGTCATCCCACTAAATTCCTTTCATGTGCCAACCTCTTCATCTCAGAGTAGCACTTGCAACCTACGTCCTCAATTATTTGCTGGATGTATTCCAATCTCTGTCTTCTTCTGCAGTTTTTGTCCTCTGCAGCTCCCTCCAGTACGATGGAAGTCATTTCCTCATATCTTAACAGATGTCCTATCATCCTGTCGTATATCTTACCAGTTGCTAAAAGACATGAATCCTAGATGTAAATTCCAACTGTTTCCTACAGTACCTAAAGGTCTATAGGATGTATTTGTCGTCGATTTCTGTGGACCATTATTGAAGGGAAGAGGAAGTGGAACACATATTTGTTGCATTAGTGTGTTCGTTTGACTACAGCTGTTAAAAAATGCTACAGCAAATGATAACAACTAATGCTTAAAGAAAAATTACTTCATAAAGTGCCACATTTTAAAACAAATACTACCTGACAATGGGAGTCAGATCATAGGAGGGAAGTTTAAATTGTTCTTAGAAGAACACTGTCTTAGACGTAAAAGAACTTCCATGTACTCCTCTAAGGAAACGCAGCATAATTGGCGTTAAGAGAGTTGGGTAAATTATGGAGGATGTATTGTAAAAAACGACGTAGTAAATGGAAAGAAAACCTATGAGGCTTCGAAAAATTGCTAAATGAGCCATCACACATGAGCAAAGGTTTAGGTCCTTAAGAAATTTTTGGAATAACATAGTGGAAGAGCGACTATTAGCTAAATAAAAATGGGCTGCACACTGTTAAAGCAAGGTGCCAGTTCCATCCAATGTAATCGAACAAAAGCTTCAATCAAGTGCTCACCACTGCCTACAAAACCATACTGTACTCTCCCGTCCACCTGTGTTCCGTGTAGTAGGTATGGTAATGGTAAGGACCCGTGAACACAGTTCTAAGTTAAATAAAAGGTCAAGAAAATTTTGATTCAGAAACCAAGGCTCATTGGAAATTTTTGAAGTAAAGCACGCAGACGTAGTAATGCTTAAGTACCCTAAGTACAGGAGAAGAGAAAGACTTACGTAATAAAGAGCACACTCATAATTGCAGATTGTTACTGATGTGTGAACATGCCAGAAATGAATCATTACGAATATTAGAAAACAGAATACCTGACAAAGAGTTTGAGTTTAATGGAATATTCCTGGGTAATTTAGAGGCAAAAAGAGCTGAGTTATGAGGTTATGGAAATGATGCGCCTTCTGATGCACAAAGCTACGATCATGAATTAACTATGTGGTAGAGGATCGTAGCTCTAACAAACATTTAAAAAAAGGAAACGTGCGATGGCATCGAGTGTTTAACGTAATAGGAAAAAGAGAAGGAAATGTGGTTTAGTGTGTTTCACGTTAGCAAGAAAAAAGTGCCACTGTCAGCTTTTGCAACAGAATATCTAGGTTAACAATACTAGTTGTGATTTTTTTTTAAGATTCCACTTTAATTAATGAGCACCTGAAGGTAATAGGCTGTTGTATGTGCAGAATAACATAATTGTGAGATCTTAAAAAGTAGTAGGTCGATAAAAGTATAAATCAGTGCAGAAATTTTAGTTTGGTTGCGACTGTTTATAGCATCAAGTCTCTACATAACTTAGAAAACATGACATGAATGTAGTCTAGAGCTGACAGGTATCAGTGGCTGTGTGGATGATAAAATAAAGTGATGAATTATAAAGGGTGTCCCTCATAAGAGCTGCCATGAGCATTTTACCTGGTGTTCAGAAGATATTTCCAATTTCGTGTTTGCTTTGTGTAGCTGGATTCTAGTCGGACAAATAGTAATCATCACGTCTTCCACGCGACGTTCGGTGTCGACGGTATGCGTCGGACTGTTTCCCGGTACAAACAAAATTATTTTTAAAGCGGAATTTTGCGTGCCCGTTTGATAGAGCTGTCCCTGATTAATCTAGTGAGATACTTCTTTTATAGATATGCATTAACACGGACAACCCGCCATGGTAGCCGAGAGCGCTAATGCGCTGCTTCCTGGACTCGGGTAGGCGCGCCGGCCCCGGATCTAATCCGCCTGGCGGATTGACGATGGGACTTAACTTCTGTGGTCATCAGTCCCATAGAACTTAGAACTACTTAAACCTAACTAACCTAAGGACATCACACACATCCATGCCGGAGGCAGGATTCGAACCTGCGACCGTAGCGGTCGCGCGGTTCCGGACTGTAGCGCCTAGAACCGCTCAGCCACCCCGGCCGGTACGACGAGGACCGGTGGGCTGGCCAGCCTGAATGTGGTTTTTAGGCGCTTTTCCACATCTCACTACGTGAATACCGGGCCGGTCCCACGTTCCACCTCAGTTATACGACTCGCAGACATATGAAAACGTTCGCACTATTCCATGGCTTACACTAGATGCAGACAGCTGGGGTACACTACTTCTGTCGCGGGGGATTTGGGGTGGCGGCAGGAGGGGCATCCAGCCACCCTCTGCAACTAACGCTGCCAAATCAATAGTAACACGGCCGACCCCTCATTAAAGCGGGACAAAGGCCCCAAGAAAGAAAGAAAAAAAGTAAAACACGAAGAATATACAGTGATGACCCAAAATATTATGACCATTTGCTTAATAGCTTGTTTGTCCGACTTAGAACGAAATATATTGTCACTCACCCTGCATATCAGGTAACCGACAGTTTGTTGGTTGGTTTGTGAAGGTATGTGGCATTAGATGTCTACGCACAGGTCATGTAATTTGCCTAAATAACTGGCCGCTGATTTGCGTACGCGGTGATAGCACCCGATAGCGTCCCAGATTGGTTCCATTGATTTACATCAGGCGAATCTGGTCGCCGAGATATCAGCGTGAGTTCACTATAATGCTCCTCAAACCACTGTAGCACGTTCCTGGCTCTGAGACACTGACAATTATATTGCTGAAACATGACATCGTCGTCAGGGAAGACATCAAGCACGAAGGGATGCAGGTGGTCCGCAGCTGTCAGCGTGTCTTCGATAACTGCCACAGGTTCCATACCCCAACAGCATAATGCCGTGTCGCGGTTCGCGTTTCCGGCCGCCGTTCACCTCGATGACGGCGTTTACAGAGACGACCATCGACCTAGTGGAGCAAAAATGTGATTCACGCGAAGAGCCGTACGTTTCCATTGCCCCACGGTCGAATCTCGGTCGTCCCGTGCCCACTGCAGTGATAATTGACGAGGTCGTACATGTGAACATTTAGGGGTTGTCTGCTGCGGAGGTCCATGCTCAACAATGGACGATGAACGGAGTGCTCCGGAACATTTGTGCGTTCACAAGCATTGTGCTCTTTCGGCAGAGATATCACAGATCACCAGCTATCGTATTTTACAGAGAGACAAGGCTCCGAGTCCTAAGCTCTGTGAAGAGTTGTGGACTTCAACCACTTAGCTCCTAGTGGCAATTTGACTGTCCTTCTTCCTCTTTCTTTTGATGCTCACGGCAGCAGCGTGTGAACATTCGAGTAACTTCGCTGATTTCGAGTTACTCGTTCACAGGCTTTGCGTAATAATAGTCTGCCCTTTGTCCACGTTTCTTACCTCAAAGGATTTACACATTTGCAGCCCATATCCTCGCTAGTCTTATCCCCGTCCGTATTCGCTCCGCTTACATACATTTATTGGCGCGTCACGTGTCCGCAACGCCACAAGGCAGCGTCGACGTCGCCGTGGGTAGTGGTCATGAAGTTTTTTTTCTGATCAGTGTAAAACGATCTAGAAGCGACTCAATAGCGCTGATTGCAGTCAGGGCGAGCCAGGGCGGTCTGTCGCTGCCGGGGCACTGGATCTTAAAGAGTTTTACTGAGCCTGTTAACACATATCAATAAAAGAAATATCTCACTACACTAATCCGGGACTGCACTATCGAATTCTATTCTATGCTATCGCTTGAGCCTTGTCCCGCAGGGTCAGCCATCGTTAATCGGATTTGGCATGTTAATGTGTAAGGGGTGGCCAGATGCCCTTCCTGCCGCCACCGTGTACCCCCTGGGACGGAATTAGTGTACCCGAACTGTCTGCGTCGAGTGTAATCCATGGAATAGTGTGAAAGTGTTCAGATGTCTGTGAGCCGTGTAACTGGGCGGAACATGGGGACCAGCCCAGTATTCACCTAGCGGGATGTGGAAAACCGCCTAAAAACATCATCTAGGCTGGCCGGCACATCGGCCCTCTTCGTTAATACGCCGGGCGGATTCGATCTGGGGCCAGCGCGCCCGAGTCCAGGATGCAGCGCATTAGCGCTCTCGGCTACCCTGACAGGTTCTGGGACTGCACTATCGAATGGCCACGTAAAATTCTGCTATAACAGCCACTTTGTTTGTAACGGGAGACTAACCAACGCTTTCCATTGACACTTGGTATTGCATGAAAGATGTGATGAGCACCATTTATTTGGGCTGTCTCCAGCTATACAATGCAAAAACTCAAACAACAGAGAAAACGTCCCTGATAGCTGTTTGGAGAGTACCCCGTATAATATTACGTTGCAAGTACTGCCAGAATTGTAATAAACGGAACATAGCTGGTGAAGCTAGGTGAGGAAAGCGATCTCATCATCGCTAGGTTTAGTCTGGAAGTGAATCCCTTGACATTTATTGCAGAAGCAAGACTTTTCTGGGACCATAGTGTCTTCAGTGTTAGGCAGACTGAGGGCATAAAAAGATTAGCTGTTATTAATTTAAAAAATGATTATTTTAATTCATGGTAGACTTCTGATATAAGTGGATATATTCACACAGGCCTTCTGTTGAAGACTTATATATTGTCAATGAAAGTACAAACAACAAGCACTAACATTACGAAAGAAGAAAGATAATGGTTTGAAGTTAACTGCCTGGTTACTATTGCTACCGGTTAAATTGCCTGGTTGGCATAGATGACTCGCCCTAGAGACAGGCGTAATACATTATTGTAAGTAGATAAGACTAAATGTAAAGACATATTTGTGAGGTGTAATAATAATTATAATTATATCTTAATGATCAAGAAAGTGCCGACGTAACTGCTGTCAGGTACAAGATGTCGCTCTTTATGTAAAGAGGAATTTTATAATCTTTCGAGGCTATGATTCCAAGAGTGGTTTGTGTCTGCGTAGTTTTATAAGGGTGGTTACTTTAATTATTGTATTACTCATCTAAGAATAATGCTTTCATAAAGAAGCGAATCACACAAATGATTAAACAACAGAAATAAAAGTTGAAGGGTCTTCGACGCGGCCAACTAATATTAGTAACAATTTACTATTGATTCGTATGATAAGACATTCTCTTTGAAACCCAGAAGTGCAAAAATATTCTCGGAATCTTTACAGACATGGACTAGCCATGTACTAGTGCAACTTCATTTAATTAACTGGATAACTAATCATTGGCAGCTCTCTTATAAGAAATTGATTACGCGTGTGTTATGTGCAAGAAGTGTCACACAACACACACCGAGAACCTTGTAAAGGATGTGAGGTAGCGAGAAGGTATTCCCATGTCAGAGAATATGCTTAGAATTTTTTATTCATATGGAATTCAGAAATTTCTCACAGAATCTTCTCCGGAGAGTGTTCTCTTTTCTATTCAACGACCCGCTGCCAGGTTTCAAGCCCATACGTTGAGAATTTTTATAGCAAAGTGATAATTAACAATGAAACTTAAAGAAGGCAATAAATATAATGGTCCTAAATGTACAATAAATATAACATAGCTAGTAGGTCAGACATAAAATAACTGCAAAGGATAATTCTTTCGAAATAATAAAACAAAAATATATGTACCAGATATCTAATGTAAGCTGATGAAAAAAAAGCATATGCCTGAAATAAGTGAAATTGTTACATAGATTTTGTTGGAGAGAGAATGAAAAGAGAAACACCGTTTGTCTTTGTGTGTATTTAGTATTAAATTTTATAAGGCAAATTTCTTGAGATTACGAAAAGCTTCACACCTTTCATCAACCGAAGTCAACTAAGGACCACACTATCAGTGGAACGTAAAAGGGAAAGTCTCTAAACTGCCATGCCACTTATAATGTAAAATCATAAGTAACTGCCATTCTTGTTATTTATTTACTGATATATTATGATGTTAGGAAATGGTTATTGAATTATAATGTGTTCATCGAATTAAAGCAGAAATAATTTTCAATAAAAGTAATCTCTATAATGTTAATAAAGGGGTTTCAAGTTGTTGGAACCGTATATTGTTAGGGTGGAAGTGAGCTAATGTAATGATACATCGTGCATTGGTGTATCAGTCCGTAATCGAGCCGCCTCAGCAGTATATGACGAGTCACTTACACATTTTATTCTTGTGTTAATTAACGCATGCATATTAGTAGAAATTTAGATTGAAAAAAGACTACAAAATCTTGTTACATGAGCGGCGGAGAAAGTAAATGGGAACCGACTGCAGTTGTCCACGCTGCACGAAGAGTTAGCGTCGCCGGATGTAATGTTCCCGGAGTTGCAGCGGAAGTAAATGTCTGAAGCTGCATATAGTTGCCGTGGTGTTTGTTATAACAATGTAAAAATGAAATAAAATGTTGTATGAGGTGAAATAAGTTGAATCTGTATGGGGAGTTTGTATTTGCACATTGTACACGTCACTATCAATTTACTCACTCACTCTTATTTTATGGCGTTTCAGCGCTCGTAGTAGTTTGACCTCATTGAGGATCGCAGCCCAGTCTTGACGATCTTCTTCTCTGTCTTCTTCCTCTCATTTTTCTCAATTCGTTCTCCGTATTTTACAGCCATGGCTTCTGTGGTCTCCCTTCGCACCTTCTACCACACTGATTTCCTCTGTAGGCCTCCTTGACAGATCTATCCTCTGGCATTCGAGCTACATGGTCCAGCCACGTTAATCTGTTGCTCTAGATCTCCGAAACAAAGTCAGCGTAGCCATATGGTTGTTCCAGTTCCTTGTTTTTCCATATTCTTCATTGCTCTGCCTCAATCACTGTTCCCAAAATCTTTCTTAACATTTTCCCCTCCAATATTCTCAGCGACTTCTCTTCTGCCATAATCATTGTCAGTGTTTCTGAACCGTACATTACCTCCGGCCTTATAACTGTTCGAGGGACAATCATCTTCGATTTTCTACGTGACTGCATAATATTAATCAGTGCTTTCTAAGATCTGTTTCCCGAAGAAATCTTTGCTTTTATTTCTTCACTTCTGCTGTTACCGTCGGTTACCAATCTTCCCGGGGTTGCAGCGGAAGAAGACACCAGAAGCTGCATCTAGTTACTGTGATAATTGTTATAACTATGTAAAAAAGAAATAAAATGTTCTGTGAGATGAGATAGGTTGAGTCTACATGGAGAGCTTCTATGTAGATGTAATTTCACGATTTCCAGTACGTGTAAAATAAACCGTTGTAAATTTGTTGTGAAGAAAGGTATTACAGTGTTGATGTATTTTGTGAAAGTAGGTAACATCTTGTGTAATTAATGCTTATGACCTATAACGAAAATTAAAGTTATAATTAAATAACCTTAAAAGTAAAATACAAATAGCAGATGCAACGAAAATTGCAATAAGGTAGCTATCTTTGGAAATCAAAAATGGCTTATAAAGGTACCATACATATTAATTAATATAGTGATTAAAGTGAAAATAAGGTCTTTTAATATGAGAATAAACATACAATGGAGGACAAAATATCGTAACACCAAGAAGGAGTTGTGCGATATAAACGAAAGTTTGTAGGTGCGTTTCTACATATAAATGATTATGTCTACATCTACATTTACATGGATACTCTACAAATCACATTTAAGTGCCTGGCAGAGGGTTCATCGAACCACCTTCACAATTCTGCATCATTAAAATCTCGTATAGCGCGGGGAAAGAATGAACACCTGTATCTTTCCGTATGAGCTCTGATTTCCCTTACGTTATCTTGGTGAGCATTCCTCCCTATGTAAGTCGGTGTCAACAAAATACACTCCTGGAAATGGAAAAAAGAACACATTGACACCGGTGTGTCAGACCCACCATACTTGCTCCGGACACTGCGAGAGGGCTGTACAAGCAATGATCACACGCACGGCACAGCGGACACACCAGGAACCGCGGTGTTGGCCGTCGAATGGCGCTAGCTGCGCAGCATTTGTGCACCGCCGCCGTCAGTGTCAGCCAGTTTGCCGTGGCATACGGAGCTCCATCGCAGTCTTTAACACTGGTAGCATGCCGCGACAGCGTGGACCTGAACCGTATATGCAGTTGACGGACTTTGAGCGAGGGCGTATAGTGGGCATGCGGGAAGCCAGGTGGACGTACCGCCGAATTGCTCAACACGTGGGGCGTGAGGTCTCCACAGTACATCGATGTTGTCACCAGTGGTCGGCGGAAGGTGCACGTGCCCGTCGACCTGGGACCGGACCGCAGCGACGCACGGATGCACGCCAAGACCGTAGGATCCTACGCAGTGCCGTAGGGGACCGCACCGCCACTTCCCAGCAAATTAGGGACATTGTTGCTCCTGGGGTATCGGCAAGGACCATTCGCAACCGTCTCCATGAAGCTGGGCTACGGTCCCGCACACCGTTAGGCCGTCTTCCGCTCACGCCCCAACATCGTGCAGCCCGCCTCCAGTGGTGTCGCGACAGGCGTGAATGGAGGGACGAATGGAGACGTGTCGTCTTCAGCGATGAGAGTCGCTTCTGCCTTGGTGCCAATGATGGTCGTATGCGTGTTTGGCGCCGTGCAGGTGAGCGCCACAATGAGGACTGCATACGACCGAGGCACACAGGGCCAACACCCAGCATCATGGTGTGGGGAGCGATCTCCTACACTGGCCGTACACCACTGGTGATCGTCGAGGGGACACTGAATAGTGCACGGTACATCCAAACCGTCATCGAACCCACTGTTCTACCATTCCTAGACCGGCAAGGCAACTTGCTGTTCCAACAGGACAATGCACGTCCGCATGTATCCCGTGCCACCCAACGTGCTCTAGAAGGTGTAAGTTAACTACCCTGGCCAGCAAGATCTCCGGATCTGTCCCCCATTGAGCATGTTTGGGACTGGATGAAGCGTCGTCTCACGCGGTCTGCACGTCCAGCACGAACGCTGGTCCAACTGAGGCGCCAGGTGGAAATGGCATGGCAAGCCGTTCCACAGGACTACATCCAGCATCTCTACGATCGTCTCCATGGGAGAATAGCAGCCTGCATTGCTGCGAAAGGTGGATATACACTGTACTAGTGCCGACATTGTGCATGCTCTGTTGCCTGTGTCTATGTGCCTGTGGTTCTGTCAGTGTGATCATGTGATGTATCTGACCCCAGGAATGTGTCAATAAAGTTTCCCCTTCCTGGGACAATGAATTCACGGTGTTCTTATTTCAATTTCCAGGAGTGTATTTTCGCATTGGGAGGAGAAAGTTGGTGATTGGAATTTCGTGAGAAGATTCCGTCGCAACGAAAAATGCCTTTCTTTTAATGATGTCTACCCCAAATCCTGTATCATTTCTGTGACACTCTCTCCCATATTTCGCGATAATACAAAACGTGCTGCCTTTCTTTGAACTTTTTCGATGTACTTCGTCACTCCTATCTGGTAAGGATCCCACACCGCGCGGCAGTATTCTAAAAGAGGACGGACAAGCGTAGTGTAGGCAGTCTCCTTAGTAGGTCTGTTACATTTTCTAAGTGTCCTGCCAATAAAACGCAGTCTTTGTTTAGCCTTCCCCACAACATTTTCTATGTGTTCCTTCCAATTTAAGTTGTTCGTAATTGTAATACCAAGGTATTTAGTTGAATTTACGGCTTTTAGATTAGACTGATTTATCGTGTAACCGAAGTTTAACGAGTTCCTTTCAGCACTCATGTGCATGACCTCACACTTTTCGTTATTTAAGGTCAACTGCCACTTTTCGCACCATTCCGATATTTCTTCTAAATCCTTTTGCAGTTTATTTTGATCTTCTGATGACTTTATTAGTCGACAAACGACAGCGCCATCTGCAAATAACTGAAGACGGCTGCTCAGATTGTCTCCCAAATCGTTTATATAGATAAGGAACATCAAACGGCCTATAACACTACATTGGGAAACGCCAGATATCACTTCTGTTTTAGTTGATGACTTTCCGTCAATTACTACGAACTGTGACGTCTCTGACAGGAAATCACAAATCCAGTCACATAACTGAGACGATATTCCATAAGCACGCAATTTCACTACGAGCCGCTTGTGTGGTACAGTGTCAAAAGCCTTCGGAAATCCAGAAATACGGAATCAATCTGAAATGTCAACTCAAATTTTGCTCCAGTCGCATAAGAATAGCGCTAGTAGTGCCACTATGGGGATGCAAATCAGGTTTGCTTTCAATAGACATTGTAATGTGTAACGCCGGAAATGCATATCCTCCTATTTCCATCTATTGCACCTCAAAGTTTTTCCTTATTTTGTTACCTGAAGATATCACATTTCTGTGTCTTTATATATTGCAATTGTTCTAATATATATATATATATATATATATATATATATATATATATATATATATATATTAGAACAATTACAGTATATAAAGACACAGAAATGTCATAAATGCATATATATATGCATTTATGTCGAAGTATAATTGGTTTGTTTTGTAAGTATTATTTGTATTTTTACGCTGGGTCTAGCCTCGGGCAACCAATGCCATCAAAAGATTACATCGATAGGTCGTGTGGAGAACCAAAGTGTTTAGGATCTTTGGTAGTGTTAACTCTGCCGATGGAGCGGGGGGAGAGGGAGTCTGGCTGGAGTAGGGCAGTGGACCAGGTGTGTTGTGTGACACTCCCGCGAGTTGCCGCGCTTTCGGGGTTTGGCAGCATGTAATTGCGTTCGACTTGTTATGATAGTTTCTGACACGGTGTCACGGACGGGAAGCATTAGCTGGCGCACATCAAGAGCCCGTTTCGCCTGGTGACCATGTCGAGAAGAAGACGCGCCAACATCCAGCTTCTGCAACAACGACGGCCGACAATGAGTGACTGTCGCCACCTCCTCGATCAACGACTTCAAACCTTCAATCAACCAACAAGGAAGACTGGAAGCGCGTAAAGTTTTAGAACTGTATGGCGGACCTCGGCTTTTCAAACTGTTCCAAAATTACAGCAACGTAGCATGAACCTATGTTGCTCATTGTCCCAATTGCATTACCAAGCAGGGTCCCTTCCTTTTCCGGAATGAACCCGAGTGTCGTTGAAATTCAAACGCCAGCATTAAAGTAATATCATTCCATTTCACTGCTTTAATTTCAAAATTCAGTTAAAGTATTCATAGCTGGCTACAATATTTAGTTTACACAAGCACAAATTAAGAGTGCGAGTTTTGCTACCATATTTTAGCTTACCTGTGACTGCAGCTCAGCTTGGTACGTACTAAATTTTACTATTGTTAACTGTTCAGAATCATTTAATTCAAGTTCAAACTTAAATCTCTTATTTCTAAATTGCGTAGATTCTAGTAGCTTTTGAAATGATTGTTGAGGTAGCCCAAGACTAAACTTATTTTATTGAATTTCGTAGTGCTTCAGAAACAAAGTTCACTATTAATTTCAGTCACTAAATTAACTTTCAATTTTCCGGTTTTATTAATTCTTTTGCTAAATTAAGTCAGTGTGTAGCGAAATTTATTACTTCTGACAATGATTCAGTTTTCACACAACACGTGTCAACCTTCAGTTGCCACGCTTTTAGTGCTAAATATATGTGCACTAATCTTTCATTTTCAGTTATTATAGTAGTTGTCCATAGGACTGACGGCCGTAATTTTCCCCAAATCTCAAATATCTAATTAACGCCATTTAATTGTTAACGTAACGACCGCACATTTACTTTCTTTATTAATTTTACCCTTTTCTCAAAATTAATTTTCACCAATTTCATTTGCATTTTTCCTTTCATTTAGATGTAACCCCTTCCTCCTCTTTACCGACAAATTAACTTCGGTGACGATTGCTTTTCCCAAATTTCCATTTGGTGCACGCGGTTTAATTTTTCACAGTCATTAAGGTCGATAAGTGAGAGGGAGGTTACAAATGGTCGTGAGCGTTAGTTACCTTTGACACTCGACGTGTTAAGTTGACGTCAGTCAAGAATGCGTTTAAGGCAATTAAGACGCCTTCATCAACATCCCACTGAGTTCGAACGAGGTCGTAAATAGGACTACTAGCATTGTATGTTCCTTCTACGATACTGCAGAAAGACTTGGCAGGAATTTAGCCACTGTAAATGATTGCTGGCAGGTGGTCACGAGAACGTACGGTCACAAGAAGACCGGATTCCGGACGGCCACGTGGTACTACCGAAAGAGCAGATCATCGTGTTCGGCGTATGGCTCTGGTGCATCGTACTGGATCTGCAGCAGCAATTTTAGCAGCACTTACCACCACAGTGACACAACGAACTGAGATGGATACTTGAAGGACAACTCCGAGCGACATGCCCTACACTTGCATTTCACTGACGCCAAACTGCCGCCATTTGCGACCTAAGTGATGTCAAGCGAGAGCTCATTGGAGGGCAGGATGGAGGTGTCTTGTGTTTCCTGATGAAAGCTGATTCTGCCTCGCTGCCAATGGTGGCCGTGTGTTGATTAGAAGGAGACCAGTTAAGGGGCTGCAACCAGCCTGTCTGCACGCTAGACACACTGGATCTGCACATGGAGTCATGGACTGGGGTGCGATTATTTATGATAGCAGGAGCGCTCTCGTGGTTATCACACACACCCTGACTGCAAATTTGTACGTCAGTCTGGTAATTCGACCTGTTGTGCTGCCTTTCATGAACAGCATTCCGGGGAGGGGGTTCCAACAGGATAATCCTCCCTCACATACCGTTGTTGTAGCCCAATATGCTCTACAGAGTGCCGACATATTCCCTTCGCCTGCTTAATCACCAGATCTGTCTCTAATCGAGCATATATGGCACATCATCGGACGACAGTTCTGGCGTCAACCACAAACAGCATCAACCATCCCTGTATTGACCGACTAAGTGTAACAGGCATGGAACTGTATCCCACAAACTGACATCCAGCAGCTTTACAAAACAACGGATACACCAGAATGAGATTTTCCCTCTGCAGCGGAGTGTGCGCTGATATGAAACTTCCTGGCAGATAAAAACTATGTGCCGGACCGAGACTCGAACTCGGGACCTTTGCCTTTTGCGGGCAAGTGCTCTACCAACTGAGCGACCCTAGCACGAGTCACGCCCCGTCCTCACAGCTTTACTTCTGCCAGTATCTCGTCTCCTACCTTTCAAACTTTACAGAAGCTCTCCTGCGAACCTTGCAGAACTAGCACTCCTGCCTTTCGCGGACAAGAAACTAGGTACTGGCAGAAGTAAAGCTCTGAGGACGGGGTATGAGTCGTGCTTGGGTTGCTCAGTTGGTAGAGCGCTTGCCCGCGAAAGGCAAAGGTCCCGAGTTCGAGTGTCCGTCCGGCACAGTTTTAATCTGCCAGGAAGTTTCACATCAGCACACACTCCGCTGCAGAGTGAAAATCTCGTTCTGGAAACATCCCCCAGGCTGTGGCTAAGCTATGTCTCCGCAATATCCTTTCTTTCAGGAGTGCTAGTTCTGCAAGGTTCGCAGGAGAGCTTCTGTAAAGTTTGGAAGGTAGGAGACGAGATACTGGCAGAAGTAAAGCTGTGAGGACGGGGCGTGAGTCGTGCTTGGGTAGCTCAGTTGGTAGAGCACTTGCCCGCGAAAGGCAAAGGTCCCGAGTTCGGGTCTCGGTCCGGCACACAGTTTTAATCTGCCAGGAAGTTTCACAACGGATACTCGTTCGCATGTCTGCATTCAACATTCTGGCGGTGTCACCGGTTACTAACGTACCAGCATTTCACGTTAGCAATGGTTTATCTCGCGTTTGTGATCTTGTAATGTTAATCACTTAAATTTATTACCTAGACAACTGTATTTCAGAAATTTCGTTATTCTACATTAATTATTCTTTGGTGTTGCATTTTTTTCAGTCAATGTAATTGAAATCAAATATTCTGCATACTGCGAGTAGCGCTAAATTGCGGGAGAGTCGGGTTATAAAGTCTTCGGTAGCTGCTTTGTTAACTGAGATTTGAAATTTACTGCTGTAAACGACTTTGGGTCCACAGTTTAATTGCGACGGCGATAAAAAGTCTGCGTGGATACAATTCGGATTATAATGATTATAGTGAAGTGCGATTCTAAGCAGGTCGCAACTTCGGACATAAAATGACCATACGGACGGCACATAGTTATAACGCTACTGCCTTACACCTGGAGAGACGTGTGACTGACCTTTAATCCTGGGATGTTACTGATGTATCGCTTGTTAGAGCGACGTCGTTTCTCGTCTGCCCAAGGGTGTTGGTTGTGAAAATTCGTGAAACATGTCCTGCCGTAGGTCTCTCGGATCACAGCTTGCTTCTGCAACCACAGACATCCGTTGGAGGTGCTATGAATACAGAAGTTACCCGTCAAGTATCCTCCATGTGGTGCTCTGGCCTACTTTAATTATGCTAGCAGTTGTACTGCAACGCTACCTCTGCCGGCGACAACATGCTCCTCCAGTTCACGTGCACCGGTAATTCCTGGTCTCACACAGCCCATTGTTCGCTTTGTCTGGGATACTGTGTCACAGCTAGTAACTTGTGAGTAGTTCGTTTCACCTGCTGCTTGTAGGTTCCATTAAGCAGCAAGTTAAGAATGTAGTTTTTTCTATTTTATTTTTTACTTTAATTCTTAAAGTCCTCGCGTCTTTTTGTATTTAACGCGTGTAATCTCACGTTTTAGGTAACTGTAAAGTGTAGATCCACGCAGTCTGTAGCGCAATTATCATATCTTTTGAACAGCCAGCAACGTGGTGGTTTGATCTGGAGCCGAGTGGAGGGTCTCAACCAAATGCTCCGTCTATTCTGTGACAGTCTTGGCTGCAAATTTCTGAACCTGCATTATGGGGCAGAGAATTGTAGCACTCCTCTGGGTAGGTCAGGTTGTTACACTATGACACAAGACCTCATATATTTTTCAGCTACTTGTTTATAACCATATTTGTTATGGTATGCAATAATGAATTTTATCAATAATTAGTGGTTATGAAAATGTAATGTACGTTGACAGGATAAGCAAGAATTGTTAATGTCAACTCAGTGTAGCAAATACACTGATCATTTCAGGAAAGTTTTTATTATATAAAGCACAGATAGTATCTTTCGTATAACAATAACATCGTTGGCGCGAGTCAGAGAACAGAGCGAGTGCGCGCAGTCGTAGAGAGAAGCAGTTGCGAAGCATCTGTGGTATGGAACGGACATATAGTATATGTCGGCGCGCAAATACCAGACTGTTTTGCGTTGGAAACGTTATTGTAATATGCTGAGATGTCAAAAGTCATGGGATACATCCTAATATCGTGTCGGATCTCCCTTTGCCCCGCGCAGTACAGCAACTCGACGTGGCATGGACTCAACAAATCGTTGGAAGTCCCTTGCAGAAATATTGAACCACGCTGCCTCTACGTCTGTCCATAATTTCTAAGCTGTTGCTAGCGCAAGATTTTCTGGACGAACTAATCTCTCCATTATGTCCCCTAAATGTTCGATGGGATTCAAGTCGTGCGATCTGCATAGTCAAGTCATTCACTCGATTTATCCAGAATGTTCTTCAAACCAATCGAGAACAATTTTCGCACGGTGACATGGCGCATTGTCATCAAAAAAATTCCATCGTTGTTTGGAAACATGAAGTCGACGAATGGCTGTAAATGGTCTCCAAGTAACTGAACATAACCATTTCCAGTTAATGACCGATTCAGTTGGACGAGAGGACCCGTCCATCCCCTGTAAACACAGCCCACAATATCATGGAGCCAACACCACCATCACCGAGCAAGGTGGTGCAGTTGTTAGCACGCTGGACTCGCATTCGAGAGGATGACGCTTCAAACCCGCGTGCGTCAATCCTGATTTAGACTTGCTGTTGTTTCCCTAAATCGCTTCAGGCAAATACCGGGATGTTCATTTGGAAGGACACGGCCGAAATCCTTCCCCATCCTTCCTAATCCGCACTTCTGCTCCATCTTTAATGACCCATTGTCGACGGGACGTTGAACACTACTCTCCTCCTCCTCCTCCTCCTCCTCTTCGTCCACCACCACCACCATCTTGCACAGTGGCTTGTTATCAACTTGCGTCCATGGCTTCGTGGTGTCAGCAACACACTCGAACCCTACCATCATCACTTACCAACAGAAATCGGGACTCGCCTGACCAGGCTACGATTTCCCAGTTGTCTAGGGTCCAACCGATATGGTCAATAGCCCAGGAGAGGCGCGCAAAGCGATGTCGTGCTGTCAGCAAAGGGACTCACATCAGTCGTCCGCTACCGTAACCTTTCGGTACAAACTACTTATTATGCGATCTATTATTGGCAACAGGCTCTTCTTGATTAGCGACCAACTTTAATAAATTTGGGCCTTCTACCATCTTCTTGCGTTCCCCAAGGGTCGGTGCTGGGGCCACTGCTGTTTCTTATTTATATGAATGAGATGCCTTCTGGTATTACAGGTGATTCAAAAATATTTCTGTTTGCTGATGACATCAGCTTGGTAGTGAAGGATCATGTGTGTAATATTGAAACAGTATCAAATGATGTAGTTCATGAAATAATTTCGTGGCTTGTGAAAAATAATTTCATGCTAAATCACAATAATACTCAGTTTTTACAGTTTCTAACTCACAATTCAACGAGAACCGATATTTTGATCAGACAGAATGGGCATATTATAAGCGAGACGAACAGTTCAAGTTCCTAGGCGTTCTGATAGATAGTAAGCTGTTGTGGAAAGCCCATGTTCAGGATCTTGTTCAGAAACTAAATGCTGCTTTATTTACCATTAGAACAGTATCTGAAATAAGTGACAGTTCAACATGAAAAGTAGTCTACTTCCCTTATTTTCATACGCTTATGTCGTATGGTATTATTTTTTGGTGTAATTCTTCAGATTCAAAAAGTGTATTTTTGGCTCAAAAACGGACTGTTCGAACTATATGTGGTGTAAGTTCGAGAACCTCTTGTCGACCCCTATTCAATATTCTGGGAGTTCTGACATTACCCTCACAGTATATATTTCCTTTAATGTCGTCTGTTGTTAGCAGTATTAGCTTATTCCCAAGAGTTAGCAACTTTCACTCAGTTAATACTAGGCAGAAATCAAATCTGCATGTGGAATGCACTTCCTTGACTCCTTTGCAGAAAGGAATGCAGTATTCTGCTACATCCATTTTCAATAAGCTACCACAAGAACTCAAAAATCTTAGCATTAGCCGAAACGCTTTTAAGTATAAACTGAAGAGTTTCCTCATGGCTCACTCCCATTCTGCCGAGGAGCTCCTGGAAGAGCTGAAAAATTAAACAAATTCCAGTGTTACATTGTTGATTTTCTTTATTTAAACTTATAACCTGTCGCCTGAATATGTTTCTTATATTTCATTTTATCTGTTTCTACTATCGTGTTATAATTTCACGTATTGACTAGTTCCATGACCATAGAGACTTCTCCTTAATTTGGTCCCACGGAACAATAAATAAATAAATAATAAAAAATAAATATACTGTGTCCACAAACTTGCTCGCTCAACTGATATGGTCATGAGTCCAGGAAAGACGCTGTAAGCGATGTCGTGCTGTCAGCAGAGGTACTCATGTCGGTCGTCTGCTGCCACAAGCTATTAACGAAATTTCTCCGCACTGTCCGAACGGATATGTTCGTCGTACGTCCAACATTGATTTCTGTCGCTATTTCACGCAGTGTTGCTTGTCTGTTAGCACTGACAACTCCACACAAACGGTGCTGCTCTCGTTCGTTAAGTGAAGACCGTCGGCCACTGCGTTGCCTGTGGTGAGAGGTAATGCATGAAATTTGGTGTTCTCGGCATACTCTTCAATGTGGATCTCGGAATACTGAATTCCCCAACGATTTCCGAAATGAATTTTTCCATGCGTCTAGTTCCAATTATCATTCCGTGTTCTAAGTCTGTTAATTCTCATCGTGCTGCCTTAATCACGTAGGAAACCCTTACACACGAATGTCCTGAGAACAGATGACAGCTGGCCGAGCGTTTCTACACGCTACAGTCTGGAACCGCGAGACCGTTACGGTCGCAGGTTCGAATCTTGCCTCGGGCATGGATGTGTGTGATGTCCTTAGGTTAGTTAGGTTTAAGTAGTTCTAAGTTCTAGGGGACTGATGACCTCAGAAGTTAAGTCCCATAGTGCTCAGATCCATTTGAACCATCTGAACAGATGACAGCTCCGCCAATGCGCTGCCCTTTTACACCTTGTGTACGCGATATTTCCACCATCCGTATATGCGTGTATCGCTATTCTATAACTTGTCACCTCAATGTATGTGATCTAGAAAATTGAAAGTGAGCGAACAAGTATGTGGGCACAGTATATGGTGGCAAGAAGCTGTTGAAAGTAATGAAGAATACCGTGTGGCCCAAATTTATTCAAGCTGGTCGCTAATCAAGAAATGCCTGTTACTGCCAACAACATATCTCATAATAAGCACTACTTCGTACCACAGCAACGCGTCGCAAAGTAATATACAGCCAGTATCTTATAGCTTTATAAGAGAAATGCCAGCGTCTTAGCAACTTTTTGGAACATTGTAGTCACAAGTGAAACTTATAGTCGAAAGAAGCCAAATCTAGTTAAATTTACAGCTGATTTTCAATCAAGTACTTATAGTGTTCAAAAGCAGTAGCAACTATAATGGTTCAGGTAGTACTGCACTATTACCGCAAACAATCAGCTAAATTAAAAGTGATTTAATTGAAATTCATTTTCTATAACAAAAGTCTGCTGCTTTCCTTGTAGTCAAAGTAGTTTCAGAGTTTTATGTTGTATATTGTAAATGGAGTTACGTATGTACGTCTACGTAATATTTGTACCAAAAGTAGTTGTTGTCTTAAATGAAAGTTATTACGGCATTAATCTGAAACGAGATCGTTTGTAAAGTAATAAGTAAAGAACAATAATCCGTTTTTGTCACGTTTAGGCATGTTTTCAAACAGGCAGTACAGTTTCAATACAGTGCCGCTTGTCATTGATTATTATTATTATTGATCGTTAAGGTAAATGTAAATGTCGTGCTACTAGAGCCTCCCGTCGGGTAGACCATTCGCCGGGCGCAAGTCATTCGATTTTACGCCACTTCGGCGACTTGCACGTCGGTGGGGATGAAATGATGACGATTAGGACAAGACAAACACCCAGTCCCTGAGCGGAGAGTATCTCCGACCCAGCCGGGAATCGAACCCGGCCCCTTAGCGTCCACAGTCTGTCACGCTGACTACTCAGCTACCGGGTTAGGACATCGTTTTGGTAACTCACATCATTGCATTCCAAATTAACGTGTTTTGTGTTCATGTCTTTTACAAGTAAGGTAGCAAATTTGCATTTTGTCCAGTTGCTGCTTTGTCTTTCTCACACGATACTTACGCGATTTCAAAGTCATTTCAGTCATTCACTGAAAATTAATTCCGCTCGTTTTTCGAAGTATGAACAGTCTTCTTCTGCAATCTAAATTCATTTAAACTAGATTATGGCCTTCACAATAAGGGTTAACTACACTGAAAATTTAATTTATTACCATTTTTTTCATTTCGGTCGTTGTTGTGTGCAGTAACAAACATGCGTGCGATAGCGATTAAGCTATAACTATATACACTGCCGGAAGAAAATTAATACACCTTGAAAGACGACGTCGATTTCGATCCGATGACGGCATACGCCACCTGGGGATATTAGATGTCAGCCAACAGATAGCGTAGTGGCATAGTTACCGGAGCGTCATCTGTTTCTACCCTTTAGCAGGGAATGCTCACAGCCACAAGGCTCAGTGTGGTGCAAACGTGTGAAGCAAGCAGGCAACCATACCACAGAAAGCCGCGCGGGATTAGCCGAGCGGTCTAAAGCGCTACAGTCATGGACTGTGCGGCTGATCCTGGCGGAGGTTCAAGTCCTCCCTCGGGCATGGGTGTGTGTGTTTGTCCTTAGGATAACTTAGGTTAAGTAGTGTGTAAGCTTAGGAACTGATGACCTTAGCTGTTAAGACCCATAGGATTTCACACACATTTGAACAATTGAACATATCACAGAAATGCACTCGTGCTTCCTACAGCCAACTGAGCGAAACCGAAAAAGGTCAAATTGAAGCCGTCCGAGTGGCGGGATGGTCCTTTCGGAGAAATGCCACACAAGTTGGACGTGCTGCGTAATCTGTGCAACGATGCTGGTATCAGAGGTCACGTGAACATTCTCACACCGATAGACGAGGTTCTGGACTTCCACGCGCTACAGTGGTCCACCAGGATCGTCGTATTGTAAGGGCGATAGTAGAAGATCGACAACTACCACAGCACAGATAAGAGGGTTTATGCACCCAGACGTGTCAATACCAACCGTTGCAAACCGGTTGTTAGCAGTGGGACTAAAGGCAAGCACACTTCTAGCACGTCTTCCACTCACGCCACAGCATCGACGTGCGTAGGTCGACTGGTACCATCAGACGATCTCTTGGAAGATGGAATGGAGAACTGTGGTCTTCAGCGATGAACGCAGATTCTGCCTGCAAGCAAGTGTTGGTCGATGTATAACTGGTGAGCGCTGTCTCGGAGAAAACATTCATTCGAGACACACTGACCACACCTCAGGCCTTATGGTCTGGAGTTCGACAAGCTGCAACTCTCTTTCGCCTTTGGTGTTACTGAAGGAACGTCAACCAGCGCTCAGTGCGTGCAGAGTGTTATTAGATCTATTCCTTTGCAGTTTTTGCAACAGGAAGGTGATGTGTTGCTCCAACAGAATAAGGCTCGCCCACGCACTGCCCATGAAACTCAACTTGCACTGCAAAACATACAGCAACTTCCTTGGCCAACACGATTTCCAGGTTTGTCTCCAATCGAGTAGGTGTGAGATATGAGGGGACGAAAAATGACTCGTGCGACTCGTCAACTGGCAACTCCTGCAGAGCTACGTGAACAGGTCGAGCAGGCATTGCCTACGTAATAAAATGGCTGTTTCAGCATGGATCGATACCAGGTACCTCAGAACCGCTTGTTCTATTGATGTGTAAATGTAATCATTTCATGTACTCCACATAGATTATAGCAGCAATAAATCCTGAGTGAATTGGGAACCTCTCAATTTCTTTTTTCATCGACACGTTCAACCAATCTTCCACAGAATTCATTCTTTCAGTTAATTCCCTGCTCATTTGATCTCTAAAATTCTCCAACTTCTTTTTTAAATCCTTGCTCATTGATTTATTTCTAATTCTTTCTAGAAGTGTATATTCTATCGGTACGCACTGATCTTTGGATTCGATGCCTTGTTTCCACTACCAGTAGAACATTAGCTAAGCGTCTCAAGTAAAACCTTACTTACACCGTAGAGTATAGGTACGCCGTGCTTGGCAAAAATACGTGACAGGACACTGTCTTTAACTTATCGCCAACGTTACACTCGCCAACCGTATGTCGACAGGATATCGGACAATGAAGAGCCAAACAAACTGGTACACCTGCCTAATATCGTGTAGGGCCCTCACGAGCATGCAGAAGCGCCGCAACACAACGTGGAATGGACTAGACCAATGTCTGAAGTAGTGCTGGAGGAAACTGACACCATGAATCCTGCAGGGATGGAGATCTCTTCTGAACAGCATGTTGCAATGCATCCAGATATGCTCAATAATGTTCATGTTTGGGGAGTATGGTGGCCAGCGGAAGTGTTTAAACTCAGAAGAGTGTTCCTGGAGCCACTCTGTAGAAATTCTGGACGTGTGGAGTGTCGCATTGCCCAAGTCCGTCGGAATGTACAATGGACATGAATTGATGCAGGTGGTCAGACAGGATGCTAACGTACGCATCTCCTGTCAGATTAGTATCTAGACGTGTCAGGGATGCCATATCACTCCAAGTGCACACTCTCCACACCATTACAGGGCCGCCACAGCTTGAACAGTCCCCTGCTGTTGTCTCCATACCCGTACACGTCCATCTGTTAGATACAAATTGGAGCGAGACTCGTCCGACCAAGCAACATGTTTCCAGTCGTCAACAGTCCAATGTCGGTGTTGGTAGGCCCAGGCGAGGCGTAAAACTTTGTGTCGTGCAGTCATCAAGATACACGAGTGGACCTTCGGCTTCGAAAGCCCAAATCGGTGATGTTTCGTCGAATGGCTCGTAAGCTGACACTTTCTGATGGCCCAGCATTGAAATCTTTAGCAATTTGCGGGAGGGTTGCCTTCTGTCAAGTTCAACGATTCTCTTCAATCGTCTTTGGTTCCGTCATTGCAGGATCTTTCTCCGGCCGCAGCGATGTCGGAGATTTGATGTTTTACCAGATTCCTGATATTCACGGTACACTCGGGAAGTGGTCGTACGTGAAAATCCTCGCTACTTCGGTGATACTGTGTCTCATCGCTCGTGCGTCGTCTATAACACCACGTTCAAACTCACTTAAATCTTGATAACCTGTCATTGTAGAAGCAGTAACCGATCTAACAACTGCGCCAGACACTTTCATCCTTATATAGGCGTTGCCGATCACAGCGTCATATTCTGCCTGTTTATATATCGCTGTATTTGAATATGCATGTCTATACCAGTTTGTTTCGCGCCTCAGTGTAGTTTAGAGATATTGGTGTCTGGAGCCTAGCAAAATCTTATTCCAAATTAAATCCACCTGTAATCAGTGTAGTTGCGCTATAAACAATAGGTAGAAAGAATGTAGTAGTTGACAATGGAAACAGTGTGACTACTACCATTACAAGAGACAAGCTCGCGAATGTACAGGGTGTTTCAAAATGAATATACAGGTTTTAAGGCTTTTTAGCACATATTACATTCACCTTACAATTATCAATAATAAACCAAATGAAAGAGAAACACAAACAGTTTTTTCTTACAATTATTCAGTGTGGACAGTGATCACACATCGAGTCGATAGACCAGTTGTTCTGAAACCTTGGTCAATGTGTCAGGAGTAACTGTTGAAATAACATTGTTTCTGAAGTCGGATAGATCAGCTGGTATCGGAGGCACATACACTTGATCACGTCAGATCGTGTGTGAATGCGAATGTCATGCATAAAATGCTGTGTCAACCGGCACCTTACGCCCAATCCACCGGTCGGATACAACGTCGTTTAACCAGCCGCGTACTGCGTTATGACAGTGAGGCGGCGCACCATCTTGCTCCCAAATAAAGATGTATTGTTCAGCATCTTTCCATTGAGGCACGGGCTATAGTTGTAGCACATCAAGATAAGAAACATCAATTACAGTTGATTAACCGAAAAAGAAAGGCCCATAAACTTTCCGCGGGGATATTTCTTGGGGCTAAGCGAGAAAGACCCGCACTCGTTCAACACGTTTTTCAGTCACTCTTTGTCGTACACATTCTTCCCACTGCGCACAGGTATACAAACAAAACTGTCTGAGTTGCTCTTTCATTCGGTGTATTATTTACAACTGTAAGTTGAACGTAATAAATGCTACAACGCCTTAAAACCGGTATGTTCATTTTGAAACATCCTGTATAACAGTGAACTGGCTAACAACTGTTAACAAAGAATACAACAGACATGGGAGACGAAGTTACACAACGATAAAACAGGAAATCACAGATTCATATCAGGAAAGTTCCTAAGAGACATTCACAGAGTAGGCAAATGATACGGATTCGTGTATTAGCAATATGATGCCATTGTTTAAAAACTTTGACAGTGAAATAGCCATTGATTTGAAAAACGAAATAAATAAATTCTTCAATTCAATCTTTTACCTGGAGAATAAATTCTTTGAACAGTAAAACAGATGAGTTAGACAACAAACTCAATAGCAAAACAGATTCCTCAAATAATTCGATGAGCAAGGAACTAAAAGAAGAAGGTGGAGAGTTTCAGAGGTGAAATGAGCAGGGAGTAGTAGAATGGTATTCTGCCTTCCGGCAGGTCTTGTCATGGGTTAAGCCTCTTCCACTTTTGTTGGTCCATAGCCAGTCTTTTCATTTCTGAATATTTGCCTCCTTTGATACTGTCCAGCATTTGATATCCTCTTTTTCCTCTTCCCCTTTTTCCTTCCACCATTCCTTCTATTCCTTCCATCAATAAACAGTATCTCTTCAAACAATGTCCTATCCAGTTCCGTTTTCTCTTTCTGATGACTTTCAGCATGTTTCTTTCTTCTCCAACTCTTCTTAATACTTCTTCATTCCTTACTCGGTCTTCCCATTTCACTTTTTCCATTCTTCTCCACATCCACGTCTCTAGTGCCTCCAATCTTCTTTCATCTTCCTTCCTCAATGTCCAGGTCTCCGCACCAGATGTAACATTTGACAAGTCTTTTCCTCAGATCTTTGTTTAGTGGTCCACAGAGTAATTTCTGTTTCCTCTTGGATCCTTCTTTTGCCATTGCAATTCTTTTCCTAATTTCTGTTGAGCAATACGTATCATCCATTATTACACTTCCCAAGTAATTGAAGTAATTCACTTGCTCTATTTCCTCACCCCTCTATTTTCATACGGCATTTTCTCCCCTTTCCTCCAATTACCATGCTTTTTGTTTTCTTCTTGTTAATCTTCATTGCATATTCTTCTAATTTTGTGTTTAGATCATCTAACATTTGTTCCTTCTCTGTTGCACTCCCTGCCATCACAACCATGTCGTCTGTCATGAGCAGAGAATTAACTGAATAACGAATTCTGTGGAAGATATGTTGAACGTGTCAATGAACAAAGTAATTAAAAGCCACAAAACTATTTGTAGTAATTTGGAAGCGGAAACAGATAACTGCGAACAGATTAACGGAGAAGAAAATAATAACCATGAAAACTAATCAATGGATAATGATATTCCTACGCATAATGGAGCGAAAGTAACATCGATCGAAAAAGTAGATGTTAAAGCAACAGTGAATCAGGCCACAATAGTGATGTAACAGTGCCGATAATGGATCAGTATCCGGTCGTGACAAAGCAAACTGTACCAGACAGTGGAGTCGAAACTGCTGTAAACGATTTGGAATGGATAATATAATTCATTCAAATGTATGACGGATTGGAACAGTACAAGATGCGTAGAAAAGTAGTCTTTGTTGCGAAAAGAAGTCAGAATATAAAGAGTAGCAATGATTACGAAGTGAGTGAAACGAACGGGGTGAGTAGTATAAAAAAGATACTACGCCGTGCATCTGAGATGATTGAAAATAAATAGGAGAATGGAGGACGTGAAGTGCAAAAAAAATCGAAAGTTATTAAATGCCATTCCCAAAAGTAACGAAGTCGACGGAATTGTATGGTCAGACGAACACTGTATTAAAGGGCAAGAGCATTTAGTAGTCGATGATCACGTGAAGTTCATAGAAGAGTCAGAAGATTATAATGTATATGAAATCAAAGTAGATGTATTGCGACATGATTTAAGTAATGAAAAGTGTGAATCCGCTGCTGAGTCAAATACTTCAGAAGCAGAAAATATATTGTACAAAAATGAAGATCTGAGCAATGATAAACGGCAAAAACATGCAAATGAAATTTTTGACCAGAATGATATTTCATCGAATAGTCTGAAAATCGAACGTAATTATGTATGCGAAAATAAAAGTAATGAATTAGAACAGGAGGTAAAAACAATGGTTACAATAGGAATACATGATGTAGAAATGGGATTAAAGTTGTTAGGTGCACCTAGTGTTTGTACTGAAGTGAACGAAAATACAGCATACGAACACTCGTCAAGTAAGAGTGTTACGCTTGGATATGACTTACTGGCAGTAATCCAATTGAGTACAAAAGGCGTAATGAAAAAGCGGTTGAAAAAACCACAGGATAAAATGACATCTGTGCACAATGCCTCCATTAGCATAGGGCGTGCGGCAATTACGCACACGAATTCACAAATTTTGGAATTTGGATTTAGTCGTAAGAATTTTTGCTCTTTCAAAATTGACAGCGTTCTTCAACGTTATGTCTTCTGTCTGGTACATACTCAGTCAGGCAAAAGATTAGGCATGCATAATATAACCAATCTGAAGCATTACAAGGGTAGAGATAACGAATGTTTGCAGTGCAAATGAATACAAAAAAAAATAAAAATAAAAAATAATGTGAGAATTTTGAAATCATGTTTGTAAACCGATAATGATTATTTCATGTAAAGATAGTGAAGACCTAAATGGTACATAAATAAAAGAAATATTTATTTATTTATTTATTTATTTAACCTGATCAGATTAGGGTCACCAGGCCCTCTCTTACATAGGACCAGTGTTCCACACATGCAGCATTTTACACATCATAGTTAGATCATGACAGTAGTTTGAAATAAGAAAAATAAATTAATCTAATGACAATATGAATAAAGAGTAATGACTAAGACCTAATGAAGTAAATACTGGTAGTATTTTTACAACAGCTGCTATACATAAAATTATGTTAAAAGCAATAATAATAACAGTAAAATAAAAAATGGAATAGTAATGATTAACACAAGAAAAATTGGCAATACTAATGAAGATTTGTACAGATGTACATTAATATATTGGTGTGTAAAGTAGATGTTTACTAGTATAGCGAATTTTGGGGAAGGGAGATCTATGGAAACTGCATCAGTTAAGAGAAGAAAAGAAAACAAAAGCTGGGAACTAAGGAAGATCTAGTAGGAAAGAAGGAAGTAACGGGGTGAAGTGCATTCATGTACAGAGGAAGGCATTATAGTTGCTTAAGTAGAAACGTCATTAACTGTTTTTTGAAGCCGGACATGTTTTTAAGTTCTCTAATATAAGGAGGGAGGTTATTTCAAAGTCGGATTCCTACTACTCTAAAGGACTTCGGGAAGGTGACTGAGCGATATAGTGAACAGAGAGGATTTTATTATGATGGGAACGTGTGTTTCTGACATGTTGTTCAGACATCAGCGATAAGGACGGGGAGAGATATGAGAGACAGTGTACATTTATAAGACAGTAGGTGAGACAGAGTTTATGGAAATCTCTGCGTTTGTCTGCACGCAGCCAGGACAGTTGAGCATATGCTGGTGAAATGTGATCAAAAAGTCGAACGTCACAGATATATCGGACGCAGGCATTCATGACCAGTTACAGACGTCGCGAATTTTCCTGAGTGAGACCTTGTAGGATAATATCGCTGTAGTCAATGATTGGGAATGTAAGCGTTTATACTAATTTCTTTTTCAGATCGAAAGGGAAGAGTTTTTTATATTTTTGTAGGGCATGAAAGGATGTTGATGCTTTTTTGCACACTGCAATTACGTGCTTTGTCCAATTTAGATTTTCATCTATTATTACTCCCAAATTCTTTGCTGAGGGAGAGAAGTTGATATTTGTTCCATTTAGGATTAGAGATGGTACGTATTCCCGATGTTTTGGGAGTAGTGATTGAATCATTGTATGATGGTGAAGTAAGTTTCAAAATATTAAAACTTTTGTTGAAGTTACAGGTGAAATAACATGAATGGACGCTTAATAAAGCACAGGAAGGCTACATATTGTACTGAAGAAAACAGGATATAGAAGAAACCGTAAGTGAATGACTGACGTATAGAAACGCGGGAAACATATCACTACAAAAAATACGGAAGTGGAAAGACTGCACTATGTGGTGTTGAACTAGTTACCTATCATGACGGGAGGATAAGTTTTATGTAAAAGTAATTTAGTGGATAAAACTCTGGTAAAAGACTGGCCGATAAAAATAAAAAATGTAAATCTTGCTTTAAATATTGCTTTAAATAATGGTGTTATGATTATGCAAATTAATATCAGGATGTTGTTATGAAAAAATGGTAAAATGCTACACCATTATATAATGTATATAACAGTTGCACTTAATATGCTAGGATAGTGATGGTATATACTGCGTGTGTGTGTGTTTGTGTGTGTGTGTGTGTGTGTGTGTGTGTGTGTGCGCGCGCAAATCATTGAAACATGGGACGCATGTAACACTTCAACCCATTGCCTCACGTATTTTTCAGGCGAGCAAATATATGGGGATGGTATATGGTCGCAAGAAGATTTGGCCGTCTGTGAAAAAATCGATGCGGGAAGCAAACAACTATCACCGTCAAACCTTAGCAAAAGATGTTGCGAGAAAATCTGGTCAAACGTAAAATCGCTAAACGGATCGAAGGCTCCGAAACAGTCTCTCATTGATCAGACTAGCGTGGCAGCAGAAGACAGCAAAAGAAAAACTGAAGTTTTAAATCTCGCATTTACGATATCATTCACTCCGGATGATCGTTTTAACGTAGTCGTTCGACCGTCGCACGGACTTCGGTATGGGGGACATAGTAAAGTGCGTCCCTAACGCAGAGAACCAACTGAAAGAGTTGAAAACAAATACGTCGCCATATTCGAATGGAATACCAATTCGGTTGTATAGCATTGCGGCATTGGCTTCATACTTAACTTGCATTTATCGAGAATTTCTCGCCCAGTCCAAAGTCCCAAGTGACTGGGAAAAAGCGAAGGTGACTCCTGTATATAAGAGAGATAAAAGAACGGACCTGCAAGATTACAGACCAACATCCTTAACAGCGGTTTTCTGTAGAATTCGTGAACATATTTTAAATTCGAATACGAAATTTCCCGGAGACGGAAAAGTTTCTGCTCACAAATCAGCGTGGATTTAAAATGCTTCGCTCATGCGGAAGGCAGCTTGCCATTCTTTCATACGTTATCCTGTGAACCATGGATGAAGGACAACACGTGGATTCCATATACCTAGATTTCCGGGAAGCATTTAACACAGTGCCCCACTGCAGACTCTTAGCATACGAAATAAGTTCCCACATATGAGTATCTCGAAGGCTTCTTAAGTAATAGATCGCTGCACGTTGTCCTCCACGGCGATGGTTCATCAGGAACGAGGGTATCGTCATGAATGCCCAGGGAAATGTGACAAGACAGCTATTACTTTCTGTTTACGTAAGTGATGACTGCAGAACGATGCTACTGCTACCAACGTAAATTTCAAGTGAGGATCGCGAAGATAAGGCAAATTAGGGCTCCTACGGAGGCATGTATATAGTCGATTTTCCCTAACTGTATTTGAGAGCGGAAGAGGAAAGCTAATGACTAGTAATGGTACAAGATATTCTCCGCCATGTACCACGTTGTGGTTGGCGGACTACGTACGTTATATAGATGCTGTTATTTTTTCCATTTTTCGTCCAAGGAGAATAGATAACTGTTTGTTTTATTTAATGGAGAACCTTCAGATTTTTTTTTGTTTTTTTTTTACACACGATTATCTTAGGAAGAAGACTGAGCAATTAAGAAGACCTAGTACTTAGTTGCAATCATAACAGCCAAATTAAAAGGCTATTTGCCGATTGGTCTTTGTTTTAGTTGAAACAAGTCGTGGTTGCTCTCTCAGAACAAACTGCCTGTAATTGACTATTAATAAACAACCGAAAATACCCATATGTCTCTGTTTCTGTTTAAAATCAGTGCAGCTTTTAGGGCGAAAAATCTGGGTAAATATAACGCCGGGTTGGGCCTTATATTTTTGTATGTGGCAACCATATGTTCAGCTCATATATCACAGTCTACGGTCTCGTAGCTATTCCGAGAATGACACATCGAAGTTTAGTTCACAGAGGATACTGCACTCTGCAGAGCTTCGTAAGTGGGAAACTTTGCTGGCAGATTTGATACTGCGTGAAATGATCCTAATTCGCGCCTGGATGACTCAGGTGGTAAGAACAATGTGACCCAAACTCAAGAGTTAAGTGTTCAGTAACCGGTCCGCCACATAGTTTTAACCTCTCAGCAAGATTCACTTCAGCTGTCTATCATTTGCGTGTTGTATCAAGAAAGGTCTATTTTGGCTTGAGTCACGGTGCTGGTAGTAATTACATTTGCGGGGCGCCCTGGCGGCTGCAGACGACCTGACGCCGCGAACTCTCTGCCCACCTCCCCCCCCCCCCCCTCACCGCCTACCACACGCGGGCCACGTGTGTGGGCGTCTCTGTAAACAGCGGCGCCTGCGACGTCGGCACGCGCCGCCATGGAGTCATCGCACAAATTACAGACCGCGTTCGCTGACGGCCCTACCTATATTACTTCCCCTCATCACACACGTCGTCAAAAAAGTATCCTCACAAAATTTATCGCAGGTTTTAATGTGTTCTGACCTGTAATTTTCCGCTTCCGAACACGGTACAAATGAGACTGTATTTCAGTTGATTGCGAATGCAATGTAGAATGTCCTTGGCCTGCTGATATCAATAAAATTTTACCTTTATAACGTTAGTACACGTAACTTACGTCAAGTGTTAGGTCAAATTAGTATGCGGAATGGCATTACTTCTTGGGCCCACTGTGCAATGAGGTGGCGTAAGTCATGGGATAGCGATATGCACATTCACAGATGGTAGTAGTATCGCATATACAAGGTGTAGAAGAGCTGTGGATTGCTATATCGAGTTGTCATTTGTACTCAGGTGGCTCATGTGCAAAGGTTTCAGAAATGATTATGACCTCACGACGGGAAGTAACAGACTTTGAACACGGAATGGTAGTTGGAGCTGGACGTATGGCACATTCCATTTCGGAAATGTTAGGGAATTCAAAATTCCGAGATCCGTAGTGTCATTAGTGTACCGAGAATACAAAGTATATGCCTTACCTCTCACTACGCATAGCGCTGTGGCCAACGGCCTTCACATAACGATCGAGAGCATCACCACAATGTCATTAATGCACCGAGAATACCAAATTTCACAGATTACCTCACACTAAGGACAACGTAGTGGCCGATAGCCTTCACTTAACTAACGAGAGCAGCAGCATTAGCGTGGAGTTATCAGCGCTAACAGAAATAATCGCAGAAATCAGTATGGAACGTATGACGAACATATTCGTTAGGACAGTGCGGCGAAATTTGGCGTTAATGGGCTATGGGAGCAGACGACCGACGCGAGTGCCTTCCCTAAGATAACATCACCTGGAGCGCCTCTCCTGGGCTCGTGACCCTATCGGTTGGACCCTAAACGACTGGAAAACTGTGGCCTGGGCCCGATTTCAGTTGCTAAGAGCTGATGGTAGGGTTCAAATGTGGCGCCACAGTCCGAAGTTGTCAACAAGGCACTGTACAAGCTGGTGGTGGCTCCATTATGGTGTTAGCTGTGTTTACATTAAACGGACTGGTTCCTCTCGTCCAACTGAACTGACCATTGACTGGAAATGGTTATGTTCCGCTACTTGGTGACCATTTATGGACTTCATATTCTCAAACAACGAGACAGCATTTCACCGGGACACAACTATTCACGACTGGTTTGAAGAACATTCTGGTCTATTCGAGCGAATGATTTGGCCACCCAGATCGCCGGACATGATTCCCATAGAACATTTATGGGACATAATCGAGAGGTCACCTCGTGCAGAAAATCCTGCACAGGCAACACTTTCGCAGCTATGGACGGCTATAGAGGCAGCATGGCTCAGTATTTCTGTTTGGGACTACTAACAATTTGTTGAGTCCCTGTCGCGTCGAGTTGCTGTATTACGCCAGACAAACAATGGTCAGACACGATATTAGGAGGTATCCCATGACTTTTGTCACTTCAGTGTACATGTTCTTTCCTTTTTCCTAAATATGTCCTCTGTTATTGGCCGCACTACTAAATTTGCTTCGCTGATGTCCCTATTTTTCGAAAAACCAAACTGATGTTCTTATAATTTATTTTCAATTTCCCCTTACATTCTTCGCTAAGCTACTTCCATAAGTAGTTTTCCCAAGCGTAATACTCTACTGACTGCGCAGTAAGATTCATAGGCACACATTCTTATTTGTTTCGGAAGCGCATTAATTACATCTTTTTCGAAATTTGTTGGAAATTCTCGATTTTTATAAATTTCGTTCACAAGCTTGTATTTTCTTGTTGGACATAATAGTCGAATATATTTTACTAACAGCTGGACACTTGTGCCTTGCTTATTCCTGCAAGCATTTTGAAATTCAGAGGTATGGACAGGAAACCTCATTTAGGGAGTAAACGGTATTGCAATGCCTGTGTTGTCCGAAGGAACAATGAATCCTACTTCTGAAACAACACAGTGTAAGCATGTATCGAGTAGCACTGATATCGATTATGATAACATCGCTATGGTTGCTTCTTTTGTTTTTTCGCGCCAGAACGAGAGAAGTAGTCACGTGGTGGTGTTTAACCGTGTGCGTGGTGTGAAGATGTTAAGGAATCAGGCTAAGAGAGCAAGTAAATTTTGTGACTATAAAGGTGTTTGATGCTGTGTAATCATTCGTGTACCCCACGAGACGCAATCTGCGGTTCGCGAAGTCACAAACCAGGAGGACAATCGCGAGAACATGATTAAATGCCCGCGAGCGTCTCATCCGCGCCAGTAAATGAAACTTGGATTACATATATTGCCACGAACGCCGCATCTGGATTGCAGGGTGGGATGATGTATTGTAGTGTAGTGTTGCTGTATGTATCAGTGTATCAACATATTTGTTATTTTGTGAAGAGTGTAACAGTGCAGCCCTGTGTAGCGCAAGTGTTAAAAAATACATCCATGGATTATACTAGGCTAAAACTCGAATTTCGGTAATTGGCACTCCTTTGTTTCACTTGTTAGTTATCGTTTATTACAGCAATACTCAAGCTGCTGTTCCTAGACTGCAAGGGAAGAAGTGAATGACGATTGGATGTACGAGGTGAGTGGGTACAATTAGCAATCACAGTCGGAACTGTCACCCCACCCTCCCCCATTCGCTTACGCACTGCAACATCGTATTTAACCGCTGACACCGGGCAAGAGACTTTCAATTAAAATGTCTCCCCTGTATGGAAATATACATAACGCATGTACGAGTTCAGTTTGTAGACACGTGGTTGACAACATATGGAAGTTTGAGTTTGGCTGTGAAGCGTTCTCGAATAGTCTAATGATAAGGCGACCGCCCGCGATAAGCGGGACATTCGGGTTCTAGTCCCGGTCTGGCACAAATTTTCGCTGTCGCCGTTTCATTATACAACTGGTGGTTGTCCATATTCGCAACTGCGAATACATTTCATCCATTTAGTGAGATTTTCGTACACAGCTGTCACCTGCTCTTTTCTAGTCGCACATAGCAATGCAGGCATTCTATGAAGTTGCTCAGTACGACAGTGTGAAAGAATTATAGGAAGTATTTGAACGGTATCGTTACCTGCTAATGCTGGTAGCAATTTACCATCCCAATGGAAGGTAGCATTCCGCAATATCTTAGCTGCAGATTACAGCAGCTTTTTTCTCGCAGATTTTCTCTCTGGACTTGTGAATAGGACTCCTGCTGACTGCAAAATCTTCGATATTTTGCGTTAATGATTATATTGTAACTTTCAGATTGTAAGTTGATTTCCTGTTACCGGTCGATCATTTACAAAATATTTCTGTAAAATTGAGAATAGTTAATACTTGACATTCAAACCTCCTTTTTATTTGTGACAATGAAATTTTTGAGACAGTGTAATGAGTCGATGCTCGAGGTTCGTCTGAGAAAAAGTAAGTTCTGAACGATATCAAGTTAGGCGACCTAAATATGATTACATTGTCAGCATTAAATGAATGTTAGAA
Source organism: Schistocerca piceifrons (assembly GCF_021461385.2). Taxonomy (NCBI): domain Eukaryota; kingdom Metazoa; phylum Arthropoda; class Insecta; order Orthoptera; family Acrididae; genus Schistocerca; species Schistocerca piceifrons. The sequence goes on from NC_060138.1 coordinate 804,421,419, forward strand.
TTCTTTATTTTGTATCCAGGTACATTTATGTTACAAATTCATAAGTAAATGTCATATTACATTGCTGAATTTCATATCCGTTTGGCTCTCACCTCTTCCCAGCTGTTTCTGTTCGCTCAGGTCATCTTCTCCATCCCTCGTCTAGCTGGAGGTCGATTCCACACATGATCCCTGGCTCTCCTTCTACTGTTGGTTAGTCAAAAACTTTTCATCTCCTTCAGTAATAATGATACTTAAAGAATTAACATGCGCTGTTACAAAAATGCCAACAAGTTTTTGAACAAAATCTATTTCCTTTCGCTTATGGACGTCCAACGATCTTCCAGCTAGATTTTGTAGTTGCCTCCTCCGCTGATACAAAGCTTCTAATTTTGGAACACCGTTTTCCATCTCACGTGTCGGTATTCGTGCTTTCTCCCATAGCTTTCTCCATTCTTTCCCGCATAGCTAGAGTGGCACTTGACGCAAATTGTGGAAGAGAACGATAACCTTTGTTTGACAAGAATCAGCTTGCTTCCAAATATTTCATGGGAGTAATACGCGAGTAAATAAATGTTCTCCTCTAAAAGAACAAAAGACGAAGTCAAGGCGCTTACTGCGACTGCTACCTTCACTCGCAAGTGTAAGACTTCTGGTGCGGTAGGGACTGAATCGCAATAAGGGACGGCCCGCCTCGCACTGCCCTCTCTCTATCCAGCTTCGAGTCACTGAACCGTTATGCCCTGTCGATGCGATCTGTGAAATGAGAATACATTCAGTTAAAAAGTCTGTCGTAAACCAGCTGTCTATACTACGTAGAGAATGGATTTGTTACTTAAAAACAGTGTTTTGCGAGGTTGAAGGCTTTGTTTTTATGGTTCTTCCGTTTCTGAAGGCCCAGTGGCAGCTTTTCTCCTTATACCATTGAGACCAAATTTTACACAACTCGTTTTTACACGGCACTGAATCAAACTTGAGGCACCAAACGAAAAATTATTTGAAAAATAAAAAATAAAAAAATCGAAGTAAAAGCCAGCCAAGTGTAACGTCTATCTTCCACACATATTGTGCCACCTTCAAGAAATACACGGCTACGAAATTTGAAACGGTATGCAGCTATGCGATCCCCTTTCTTAAATATCGAGGAATTTGTGTTATAAACACATTAATGAGAATTTTTGGGGAAGTAATTAAAAAACAAGCTCGAAATAAATTTTAAAATCCAGGAAGAGCAATGTAACTTGACGGCTGGTAGATCATGCATAGACCACATTTTCACAATACGACAGATCTTAGAGAAACATAGGGAAAAATCAAAATACATAGGATTAATTTTTATAGATTTAGGTAAGGCAAATGATACTGTCCCAAGAAAACTACTTTGGAGAGACTTACATTAAGAGTCCTTTAATTAAAATAATACAAGAAGTATCTAAAGATAACCACATGTCAAGTGAAAACTGGTAATACTCTTTTACAGAAATTTAGAAGAAGCAAGGGTTTGTTACAAGCCTGCCCCATGTCACCAACATTATTTAAAATCTATATAGATATTAGTCTCAAGACATGGTCTCGCAAATGCAGTGGAGTGGGGCTAGAAATTATAGATGGAGATTGCATCACCCACTGTTTCCTGATTATAAAGTAGTTATAGCACAAGACGGGGAGGATGCAAATTATATATGTAATCAGTTAGCAATGGAATACAGAAACTGGGAACTGAAGATTAATTATCAGAAAACAGAATACCTCACTAATTATCTAGATGATTTGTACACAGAGGGAAAGAGAATTACGAACATCAATAATTTTTATTATTTGTGATCCATTTCAGAGATGGGGGGAAAATCAGAGGTAGAAATGAAGAAAGACTTATCAGTGGAAGGAAGATCATTGGGATGCTCGACTCAGTCTTATGGAGCGGCAATCTAATAAACCGAACCAAAAGGATCATATATAAATCGATAGTAGAGAGCATAGTTATGGAGTGGAGACATGGTTTATTAATATGAAAGATATAAAAATCTGCAGGCAGTAGAATGGACTTCTGGAGAAGACCAGCAAGAATTTATTGATAAGAGAAAATAAGAAACGATGAAATAATAATAACGATGGAAGTAAGAGGAAGAATACATCACGTGATGGATCGAAAACAGTTACAATAATACAGGCATGTAAAAAGAATGTGAGAAATCAGAATACCGAGAATGATGCTGGAATAGGAACCGGAGGGAAAGAAGAGAAGAGGACGCCCTACGACCAACTGGCTCCATGATGTACAATGAACAATGAGAAGACTTGACAGAGAGGAAGAAGATATACAAGATCGGAACACCTGAAGGGACATCCTGAGGAGATGAATTAAGAACTTGTGTAACAGGTGTAATAATTCTCGGGTATTTGTTATGTTGGAGAAAAAGAGGAAAACCCCAATAAAAACAAAATGCAGTATTCTGGCGTTTGGAACTTACTTTGTACTAGCCCTCGCAACAGAAACCGAAATTTCATAGATACTAATATCAAAAATGGTTCAAGTGGCTCTGAGCACTATGGGACTCAACTGCTGTGGTCATCAGTCCCCTAGAACTTAGAACTACTTAAACCTAACTAACCTAAGGACATCACATACACCAATGCCCGAGGCAGGATTCGAACCTGCGACCGTAGCAACAGCGCGGCTCCAGACTGGAGCGCCTAGAACCGTACGGCCACCGCGGCCGGCTACTAATATCATTTGTGTACCAGGCCGAGAAGTATTTCACTTTCCCATATACACTGCCTGACAATAGAAGTGAAGGGGAGGAGGAAAATAAATGAATCTTCGCAGACTCAAAGGGTGTGTAGAGTTATTTCGGTGATTACAAAATCGAGCCAAATTTACAAAGCACTTGGGAGTTTGAGCTCACTTATCACAATGACGTTGCACCCCCTCTGACCTGGGAGCATGCTCCAGTTGCTTTGGATAGGTGTCATAAAGTTGTCGAATACTCTCCTTAGGCAAGATGGCCCTGAACTGTTTTAACTGTTCCCTAATGTCCTTTAACTTGCCACCAGGACAGAGTTGATGATCGAGCTGGTCCCGAATATGTGTTATCGGGCACAAATCTTTGGATCCAGCTGGCCAAGAGAGTACCTCAACACGCAGAAAGTTCATAGGACACTTGCCATGTGTGAACCGGCACCGTCCTGTTGAAAAATGGCTCCACGTTTCTGTCGTATGAGAGATAACACATGAAGAAGCTGGATGTTCATGACGAACATTGTACCGTCATATTTCCCCCACTGTCTGCCAGGCATGATCGGAAGTCATGCCCGATGGTTCCCCACACCAAGGCGCCAGCAGTAACACTGCCGTACCTCCTCGAAACATTGGAAGGGTGGAATCTCCGCCTAGGTCGCCTCCATACCTGTCGACAATGGATATCTGGGGTAGTGCAGAACTTCGATTCATCGTTTAACACAATGCGACACCATTTATCAGCAAACCATGTTTCCCATTCACGGCACAATCCAAACGTACACATGTGTGTTAACGGTATCCTAGGCATGGGATGGTAATTCCCTAGCCCACCTGCTGCTAGTCTCCGTCCACTGATGAGGCGTGAGGCAGAATTTTGAGGAGAGTCCATTACTCGCTCTGAGATGGCAGGTACAACTGTGAAGGGATTATGAAGTGCTTGATCCACAGTGCGGCGATCCCCCATTGTGGCGGTCAGACGACTAATATGCACGTTCACATGCATTTCAGTATCGGCCCATCGTCACATCCGAATGCCCCACACAAATATGTATATTGCATGATTCGACATGCAGGCCAAATGGAGACCCACAGTGAGCCCCTTTCTTACTCTTTATGGTATTTTGTTAGCTGCAACAGGCAGAAGACGTGTTCTTGTAGGTGCTACGCATTTCTCGACTTTGAATGAGATAAACTCACGCTACAGTGTTCTCCTATGGCACGCCAGTGTAGAAGTTGGCACACAAACAGCTAAGCAAAAAACCATGCAATTTGTACGTTTATTTACTTGTAATAGCCAATTTCGGAATTTTTCTTTGTGTGGGGCCACGTGTGCAAGAGTCGTGCGCTGATCTGAAATTCTAGGTTCGGATATTTTACTGTTCGTGTCGCTTCTGCATAATCTTTGATTGATTGTATCAATATCTGTTTGTATTGTGAAGTTTCTAACACATAGCTTTCCCTTAAAAATGGAGTATATATCTACATTTATCGTGAATTAACTCCATTTTCGAGTTTATTAGCGATTATAATTAACCTCACTTATGAAACTAGTGTTTTTTACCACAGGTTTTCCTGTTACTTTATTAGAGATATCGTTTCTCGTATTTTCTTCGGTTCTTATAGGGAATTAGTAATTTTTACCTCAACAAACCAAAAGATAACCAGCAGGCTTATTTTAAAATTATTTGCTCGCCGTCCTGTAATACAATGCATCAGCCAAAATGCAGCCCCATTGTGAATGCTGTTCTCGAACACAGGATGAGTTGGCTGACATTTTTAAGCAGCTAGAAATCGCCGTGACCACGGTAAAACGATTGGCAGCTGCTGCGAATCAGTGTGCTGCTCGAGCTTCCGGGAGTCCTGCACCTGCGGTACCGGCAACAAATGTGTCGAAAGTAGTATCCTCTCCTGTGGATCCTGTCTCCTCTGCAGAAAATACGGTATCTGTCATTACTCGTCCACTTGGCTGAGAGAAATGTTTCACTGGTAGACCTAGGCGTCCTGTACCGGGTGGACAGGGACAAGGGAGGACTCAGTGTGTTATACCAGGTCCGTTAACCAACAAGTTCGAGGTGCTATCTTTCACTGAAACTGAAACTGAGGCAGTGGAAGTCACTTCACCTGCTTTGGGGAACATGTTTTTTCCGGAGTCAAGAGGAGGCAAACCCAAAATGGTATGGGTCTACTAATCGTTCAAACGTACGGCGAATGATGGCATCCCTAACTGAAATGGCAGTAAGAGAAAGGAAAGGACATCAGGTGCATTCAGTGTGTATGCCTGGAGGTCTCATTCAACACGTTGTAGAGGCTATTCCTACAGAGTGCAACCAGCTGCAGGTTGTGGCGCACGTTGGAACAAATGATGCCTGTCGTGTGGGCTCCGAAGTCATACTGGGATCGCTCCAGCGACTGGCAAAGGAGGTTGAGAGGACCAGCCTTTCCGTTGGAGCTTCAAAAAAGCTCACGATTTGCAGTAGTCCCTAGAACTGATCGTGGCCCTTTGATTCTGAGTCGGGTGGAAAGACTGAGCCAGATACTTCGAAAGTTCTGTGACAAGCTAGGCTGCGACTTCCTCGATTTGCGCCATAGGATTGAGAACTATAGGGTTCCCCTAAATGGGTCAAGCGTGCACTAAACATTAGAGACTGCTACTCAGGTATCTGACTGTGTATGCGGTGCACACAAGGGCTTTTTAGATTAGGCGACCCTCCATCCAGTCCAGATAACGATAGCTGTGGAAAACCCAGAAGCATTAGTGTGAGACCGAAACAAATGCCTCCAACAGGTAATAATATTAAAATCCTAGTGGTAAACTGCGGAAACATTAGCCACAAAGTTCCAAAGTTCTAAGTACTCCTGAAAAGCACTGAAGCTCACACAATACTAGGTGTAGAAAGCTGTTTGAAACATGAAATTGATAGCAGTGAAATTTACGGGGAAAATTTAATTTCACTCGTATATCGAAAGAATAGGCTAACGCGAAATGGAGGTGGTGTGTTTGTCGTAGAAGACAAGAAATCAAATCTACGGCGATAGAAACTGAAACTTCATGTGAGATTGTTTGGGCAAAACTCAGTACCAGGGATGGGACGGTAACTGGATCCTTCTGTCGTCCACCAGACTCATCTCCTGATGTAACCGAAACCTTTAGGGAAAACCTCATTCCGCTTTTACGTAGCTCCCCTTCGTACTGTAATTATAGGTCGAGACTTTAATCATCCAACAATCAGTTGGAAAAATTACAGTTGTGTTAGTGGTGGGCGTGATAAGATATCCTGTGAAACCGTACTACGAAGAATAGGTAGTTCGGAAATATAATGGATCTAACAAACAGACCTGACATTTTTGAGGCTGTTCACATCTAAATTGATATCAGTGACCATGACGCGGTGACGGCAAAGATGATTGCCAATGTACAAAGGACAACTAAAACAAGCAGAAAGATATATAAGTGCAGTAAACTAGATAAAAAATCAGTAGCGTCATATCTCAGTGAGAAACTTAAAACTTCCAGCACAGGATAGGAGCATGTATAAAAACTATGGCTCAAGTTTAAAAGAATAGTTGACATGCACTGGATAGATACGTACGGAGCAGAACAGTTCGCAGTGGGAGGGACGCTCCATCGTGTACAGTCACTGTAAAAAACCTTCTAAAGAAACAGAGACTACTCATAATTTGTGCAAAACAAATATTAGGATTATAGATACAGAGATGCTGAACGAAACGCGTTTGGCTGTCAAGATAGCAATGCGTAAAGCTTTCAATGACCACGGTATCAGAATATTATAAAATTATCTTTCACAATACTCAAAGAAATTTGGGTCGTATGTAAAGGCTGTTGGTGGTACAAAACTTAGTGTGCAGTCCCTAGTGAATGAGACAGGAACTGAAATTGAGTGTAGCAAAGAAAAAGCTTAAATGCTTAACTCTGTTTTCAAGTGTTACTTTACGAAGGAAAACTCAAGAGAATTGCGCCAATTTAATCCTCGTGCCACTGAAAAGACGAGTGAATAAGTATTAGTGTCAGTGGTGTTGAGAAACAGCTAAAATCGTTAAAACTGAACTAAGCTCCATAGCCCGGTGGATTCCCTATCAGGTTCTATACTGAATTTGCAGCTGAGTTATCCTCTCTTCTAATTACGACCTATCGTTGATCCCTCGAACAGAAACCGTGCACAGTAGTTGGAAGAAAGCACAGATAACACCCGTCAACAAGAAGGATAGTAGATGTGATCCTCAAAACTGCTGTCCAATATCCTTGACATCGATTTGTTGTAGAGTCTTAGAACGTATTCAGAATTCAAAACCAATTAGGTATCTTGTACAGAATGACCTCTTCTATGCCCACCAGCATGGATTCCGTAAGCATCGATCACGTGAAACTCAACTAGTACTTTTCTCACTTGACATTCTGAAATCTTTGGATCAAGTCAGTCAGGCCGATGCAGTATTTCTTGATTTTCGAAAAGCATTTGACTCAGTACCACAGCTACGCTTATTTTCAAAAGTTCGATCGTATGGAATATAAAGTGAAATCTGTGACTGGGTCCAGGACTTTTTGTTAGGGAGGACACAGAGTGTTATCTCGAATGGAGAGTCATCATCAGATGTAGAAGCAACGTCGGGTATGCCCCAGGGAAGTGTGTTGAAACCCTTACTGTTCATGTTGTATATTATTGACAATGTGGGCAATTTTAATAGTAACCTTTAAATGATCAGAAATGTAAGACTGTGCACTTCATAAAACAAAAAAAACGTAGTACCCTATGACTATAAAATCAATAAGTCACAGTTGGAATCGGCCAAATCGACCTGGGTGTAACACTTTGCATGGATATGAAATGGAATGATCACATAGGTTCAGTTGTGGGTAAAGCAGGTGTTAGACTACTACAAATCACTCGTGCGACCGGTTCTAGAACATTGCTCAAGTGTGTGGGACACGTACAAAGTAGGACTAACAGGGTATCTTGAAAGAAGAGCAGCATGAATGGTCATAGATTTGTTTGACCTGTGAGGAAGTGTATCAGAGATGCTGAAGAAACTAAACTGGCAGACTCATGAATATAGACGTAAAATATCCCGAGAAAGTCTACTAACAAAACATAAAAAAAAAGGCTTTATAGGATGGTTTTACGAATACACTACAGCCCCCAAAATATCGCTCACATAAGGATCGTGAGGATAAGATTATAATAATTACAACACGCACAGCGGCATTCAGACAATCATTCCTCCTGCGCTCCACACATAAATGGAAAGGCAACAAACCCAAATTAACTTGTACAATGGGACGTATCCTCTGCCAGCAATTCACGGTGGTTTGCAGAGTACTGATGTAGATGTACTGATAACGCTGTCTCATACGAGTACTCGACATCTCCGTGTACTTTGCACTCATCACTCAAAGTGTGACGCTATTCACGCCTTCATATAACGTACCAGAGCTAGTAACAACACTAAACACGAACAACGCTAATGCTCTCTGATGTCCTTCCTACCTGTCACAGGAAACCGCAGTTCAAATCACATACCCGTGTACGAAGTTACCTTGACCTCAGACCATGTCTTCCAGGTGCTTCATTTGTTTCGTCATGCTGAGGGAGTCCTGAGAAGTTGACTCGAAAACAGTTATTTGCTCAACGCCGCGCTGTTCTTTTTTTTTCTTTTTTTATGGGACGTCCGCCATCAGAGTAACAGCAGCGTGACCTCAGCACGCGCCGTGCGTGTTCTTGCAAACATGGGCGCGTGGCGCTCACCTCGTTACAGGCCAGCGTTCGCCCCTCTGCGCGTGGCCACCGCCGCCCCCGCCCCGCATTTACTCCTGAAACGTACCACGGGGCTACAGGCATCCAGCACAACTCCGCCTAGTGGCTGTCTTTAGGCGATTCCAGTTTTACTGGCCATATGCAGGAGATTCTACACTTAAGCGCCAAAGAAACTACGTAGTACAGGCATGCGTATACAAATACAGAGATTTGTAAACACGCAGAATACGGCGCTGCCGTTGGCAACATCTATATAAAACAATTGTCATTGTGCGAAACATTTAACGAAACATCATCGATATGGGCTTTCGAAGCCGAAGGACCACTCTTATGCCCTTGATGACTGCACGACAAAGCTTTACGCCTCGCATGGGCCTGTCAACACTGACATGGGACTGTTGATAACTGGAAACATGTTGCCTGGTTGGACGAGTCTCGTTTCAAATTGTATCGAGGGGACGGACCCTGCAAGTCAGCAGGGGACTGTTCAAGCTGTGGAGGCTCTGTAACGGTGTCAAGCGTGTGTAGTTGGAGTGATATGGGACCCTTCATACGTCTAGATACGGAACTGACACGTGACACGTACGTAACCATCCTGTCTTATCACCTACATCCGTTCATGTCCATTGTTCATTCTGACGGACTTGAGCTTTTCCAGCAGGACAATGTGACACCCCACACGTCCGGAATTGCTATAGAATGGCTCCAGGAACACTCTTCTGAGTTTAAACATTTTCGATGGTCACCAAACTCGCCAGATATGAACATTATTGAGGATATCTGGGATGCCTTGCAACGTGCTGTTCAGAAGAGATCGCCAACCCGTCGTACTCTTACGGATTCATGGGATCACTTCCCTCTAGCACTACTTCAGACATTAGTCGTGTCCATGCCACTCGGTGTTGCGGCACTTTTGCGAGCTCACGAGGGCCCTACAAGATACCCCCTCGCACTCTTAAGGATTTATGGACAGCCATGTTGGATTCATGGTGTCCCTCCAGCACTAAGTCAGTCGTTAGTCGAGTCCATGCCACGTCGTGTTGCGTCACTTCTGCATTTTCGCTGGGGCCCTACACGATATTAGGCGGGTGTACCAGTTTCTTTGGCTCTTCAGCGTAATTGCACCTTGTGAGTACGTCTACCAATCTGTTATGTGCATGAAAAAGAGTATCAGTAATTATGAACAACAGCATCGGGGATAATGTAACAAGAGCCACACCAGACTTACATTTACCAAAAGTAAACAAAAAACTCACAACAGCATTTCCTGAAGAGAGTAAAACGGTACAATATATTGCCCAAAAAGATGAAAGAGGTCTCTTTCTTAGGCCTTCAACTGTCAGGCTGGTCAGCAACAGCTGACCATGCAGTTCTTTCATTAGCTTTCCTCTTGTGAGAGGTATAAGTGCTGCAGCTGGTATCCTTCATGATCTGGTCTGACCTCGTCACAGTCTGCTTCTTGTACCCTTCCCTGCTAGTGTCCCTTCAGTGAAACTTTTAATGATTCCATCACGTCTCAGCAAATAGCCGATCCATGTGTCCTTTCTATGTTTATTGAGCTGCAGGAGACAAGGCTTCTCTTCTTCCATCCTGTCGAACACTTCTTCGTTTGATATCTTGTCTGCGTAGGAAATCTTGAGTATTTTGCGTCAGCACCACATCTCTAAGACTATAATTTTGTGTTTTTCTGCTTCTCCGAGTGTTAATGTTTCACTTCCGTCCAACAGAACACTCCAAACAAACGTCTTTATGAAGGCTTTTCCGAGATTTGTTTGTGTTGCTGAATGTAAAAAGGCTTGTCTCTTGTTAAAAGCGTCTTTTGCCTGGTGGATTCGGCTTTCAATACCTTTCCTTGACCTTCCGTCTGCTGTAAATTTACTCCTTAGATAGGCAAAGTATTCGACGGTCTCCAGTTGTGCATTGTTAAAGGAGCTTGGGCAACGGATCTTTGTCTGCTCATCACTAAGATTTTAGTTTTACCTTAATTTTCATATTGTAGGAAGAGCTGAGTGTGGTTTCCATCTGGGCCAACTTCTAATTGTTCTGCATCTTCGCTTAACACTGCGATATCTCAGCTAATCTCAGCTTGTCTATTTTCTTACCATGAATTTTAATTCCTCCTGAGGCTCCTAGTTTCTCCCTAACTTCATCTTCTGAAGGCATCCATTGAACAAGATTGGAGAGAGTGAGCAGACCTGTCGCACCCTGCTTAGCAGAGGCTTCTTCCTGATGTTCCCCGCATCATACCCATAGCTTCTCTACACAGTCTCTGCACTACTCTTCTGTCCTTATACTTTATGTCACTCTCTCTCAGCATTTTAAAAATCTGCCTTCGGTCTACCGTATCAAATGCTTTCTCTAAGTCTAAGAAGGGAATACATGTGTCTTGAACCTTCTTTAGTCTTTTCTCAATTATTAATCGTAGGCCGAGTATTGCTTATCGCGTGTCTACATTCTTATAAAGCCATACTGGTTGCCTGTAATCATTGCATCTATCCTGCTTACAGAGGTCAATAACTTGTAGACGTCTGTTGCCAAACTGAGGACCCTGTATTGTTCACGTCTGTTTGCAGATACTTTCTTTGATGTTGGCACTTTGGCACATTTTTAAAGCACGTTGGGATTTCCCATGTTTCGTAATTAACTTGTATGAGATGGAACAGTTCTTTATGCAGCTGTTCTCCAGCAGACTTGAGGAGTTCTGCTATTATATCATCAACTCCAGTGGCTTTGCAGGTCTTAGCTGCCTGGCTACAGGTCGAACTCATCGAGCAAGATACAGTCTCCTTCTTTTTCCGGATCGACTGCCTCCGCGTTCCCCAGTTCCAGATCTTCTTTATTTACTGTATACAGTTTTTCAGGGTATTGTTTCCACATCTCCACTATGTCTATCTGCTCATATAATAATTTCCCATTTACATTATGGACTCCACTCCATTTTATTCGTCTATTTCCAAAGAATTGTTCAACTGATTTATAGGCACATTCCAGCTTCCCTACCTCTATCATTTCATTCACCTGTTTGCATTGATTCTCCGAGGATTGTTGTTTAGCTTTCTTTGATTCTCTGTTGATTTCATTTCTCAACGCTTTATACTGCCTTTGTCCTTCCTCAGTGTTGCCTTGTCTCAGCATACGTTTCAAATTTATTTTAGTTATTATACTTTCTGTAATCTACTCTTTTTTATGCTTTGCCTTCTGTCTGCCAGTTATTTCATTTGCTGCTCGTAGAATATTTCTTTTCAAGAGCTCCCATTTTTCTGCAAGATTACTAGTGTTGATCATAACTGTAACCATGTTTGATTTGTTCCTTGGATGTCGACCTAAGCATATAATTATTTGTCTGTTCAGATCTTATTTCTCACAAGATCTTTTCTTAAGTTTTTTGAATTTCATATTCTCCTGTTACTCTGTTATGGTCACTACTGTTACCTGGGCCTGGGTACATACTACATTTCACTCCCGAACCTTCGTCTAACGAAAATGAATTGTTCCACATTACTATTTGTTGTCCTGTACAGAATTCTGATACTCTATCTCCTCAGTTCATTTCTTTCTCCAAGCCCGAAAGGTTCCACTGTAGTGCCATCTCTTCCATTTCATCTTCTGCAATCCGGTCTCTCATAATAAGGTTGTCCTGTCCTTCGGCCATGTTTATAGCATCTTCTATTTCAGTGCAAACCCCTTGCACTTCTTCATCATCATACGAATGTACAATTCGACTGTCTTGTTCGGTTTTGTGTCCAACTGACAAATAGTATTCTTTAGCCTGTTTGTTGGTAACCATCTACTCTACAACGGCGCTCTTTGCAGAGGACCACTCTACCCCTCCTTCGCCAGGTCGCTCCTCTATGTTGCTCTTGTGTACAACTCAAGAAGCCTCCACGATCTGGCCATCTCATCTCGCTCACTCCTAGTAAGTCGATTCTCGTTCTGGTCCTTTCCAGTCTGACGTTTCTAGGTTGCCGCACCTCAAAAGTATTCATGTTGCGATTCATTTTCTTGTATTCTTCATAACCTCTGTTTTATTGGAAGCACAGACTTCTGCAGTTTCCTCGTAGAGATCCGAATGGGGGACTATTACGGAACTTTTGTAAAAGTACGTCTCATTTTCATTACTCAAGTGAAATGAAACTGTTGTTTCTTGACATATATCCTATGGATCTTTAATGCGGTGGTCTCCCTTTGCCGTCCGCACACTACGCGGTTGCCTCGAGAAGAGTTTTCCGCCTTTGGGAGTGATTTATCTGTCCAAGGGCTAGAGGGTGGCCTAATCTCTACCGACTAATCCGCCCACCGAATTGGGCGTTGGCACTTGTCAGAGTGGGATTCCTTATCTCAAGAATCATTCGGTTCCTGCGCTCGTTAGCCATTTCTCACAAACGTTGCCCCCTCTCTACTGTGGGGAGGTGAGCATCAAGATTTCCCTTTCATCGAACCTAGTGTGTGTGTTAATGTAGGTAATTAGTGTAGAAAGTGACCAGTGATGTGATACAAGTGAATGCTGTAGACTACTTTTTGATAATTTAATATTACTCCATGCATAAATCAGTTATTTTTTTAGTGGTTTCCTTTTTCAGTTAAGATGGTACTTTGATAATGATCTATGGGTGAATAAATAACTAATAAGTGGCTAGCTACATTTCGATACACTACCGTTAACGACTCCCTGTGCTACAAAGTGACATTTAGTAAATAATTTTTTTTTTGTTAGACTCAATGTTCCCTCAGTGAATATTATAGCGGAGTGAAATTGCTAATATGTATGAGAGAGTGGATGTGGACTAATTTCAGCGGTTCCATGTACAAAGTACAACGATATTCGCTTCATCTAAGATATTACCATCGTTAGGCAACTTGGAGGCTAAATACTGTTTCCAGCGTAGCTTCACTGGGACTTCTAATTGAGATTTTATTTTGAAGTTTTACTTATACTTGTTATTTCTATAGTTTTCTAACTATTCTATTATTCTAGTAGAGTTATAAAAGATATTACACTGCCTATAAAGCGTAATGTGTACCGATGATGGTTGGCCAACTGATTCTAAAGACATCTAGCATCAGTATGAGTCACAGTCATCAATCTGCCCACAGGAGAAGAATTCTAATTACTTTTTCCCTCGCCACGATCACCATGCTTATCTGGAAACAGCATTTCATTTTTAGGTTAACAGTTGATACTGTAAACTGATGTGCGTCGATTGCAGTAGCAGTGTAACAAACCATTAAATGGAGAAACATTAGTTCACTGACGCTAGGATGACTTGTATGAGGGCAAGGTGAACATTTTGTGGCCTAGCATACGTACAGTCGTCGCGTTTAAATACCGAGAGAGATAGTGCAGTGGTTAGCACAGTGGACTCGCTTTTGAGAGGACAGCGGTTCAAACCCGCGTCCGGCCATCCAAATTTAGGTTTTCCATGATTTACCTAATCACTCCAGGCAAACGCCGGGATGGTTTCTTTGAAGAGGCAGGGTCAATTTCCTTCCCCAACGTTGACACAACCGTAACTTGTGCTCCGTCGGCAGGACGTTAAACCCTACCTCCCTTCCTTCTATCGCATTTAAATAGCAATGCAGACGCACTGCATCTGGTATTATATTTCACATTCCTCAACATCATAGCTCAAAAACAAAACACATTTTCAGCATTATTTAGTTATTTTTGGTACGCTAAAGATGCAATTTTTATCTAGTACGAACTGTCAGCAAATGGACAGAAGCAGATAATGTCACAGATTTTTCCCATTCAGGTTACCATGTAAGGTGACTTATTTAGTTTGATAATCGAAAAAAACGTCTTTCACACAAATATGTTAGTCGAAATATTATAGCACCTTTGTAGCCTCACTATGCAGACGTGGAAACTCTACCTGAGGAAAACAATGTAGACATCCTGCTCTGTTTTAACTTTAAAGGGATTTGTCTTTGAAATGAGATTTACGTTACAGATCAGTCAGCTACATTTGCACATGTACAGTGGTACTTTCAACTGAAACGGCAAACGGTCTCGAAAATAGCTCGAAAACAGATGTAAGATTGACAGTGTCCTCGAAACATTTAGGAGACTATCCTTGTAATTCTTTCAAGGCTGCAATGAATTCTTCAAACGTCACGTTTTCTTCAACGGCAGTAAGCTTAGGGAACTGGACTGTGTTTGTCAGAATGTAACCATTCTACAACGCGATTTCCTTTCTAAATGCAACCCCATCAAATCACAAAGAAGTCCTTTCTCACCTTTCAAAGTCTTACTGTGGGCAGTGTGCAGTCAAAATGGTTCAAATGGCTCTGAGCACTATGGGACTTAACTTCTGAGGTCATCAGTCCCCTAGAACTTAGAACTACTTAAACCTAATTAACCTAAGGACATTACCCACATCCATGCCCGAGGCAGGATTCGAACCTGCGACGTAGCGGTCGCGCGGTTCCAGACCGTAGCACCTAGAACCGCTCGGCCACTCCGAACGGCAGTGTGCAGTCAAGTCCACTTAAAATGTGAGGTCTACAATCCATTCCTAATGTTCTAATTTTCGTTCCTGCACTCATTTTTCGTTCATAAATTCGAAAATAGCGAGTTCTAAATCCAAAAATCATTCCAGGCATGCCCCTTGACTTAATCAACGTACTTTGCAGTAACATATAAAGTCTCTATACCCTTTTTCAGTTCCATCGAAAACTATTGTAGCTGACAGGGGAATAATGGGTGCGATTTCAGGAATTTCACTAGTCTTACCGATAATTTCTTCAAGTGCTGCATGCCTGCAAATTTAGCACAAAATGCTTCTTGATGAATAGAATAATGAATACCTTCTCTCGATAGATGTAATTTTTTGCGCTTTCATTGCAAACTAAATCTTTAAATTCCTTCTGCATAGTATTGTGATGTCATTTCATAGCAAATCTGCAGTACCCATTGCTTGTGCGAATGTGTGATACATATCAAGAATCTCATCCTTCTCTTCTTTCATTCCCATTCATTTTTAAAGGCTTGTGACTATATGTCTCTAGACTGCCTGTTTTTGTTCAAACAGCTAATGGACCAGTGAACATGCCATGAACAAACAGCGAAGGTTAAACAGCGCTGGCACAACGATTCTACCGAACTAAAGATAGTTGTACCGACCGAAAAATGCCACACGCAGTACCTAGTGAAATGTCTCGTTGTTCTGGGTACTTCCGTCAAGGACCGAGCAAAGCCGAGATAGGCCTAGTCTTGGCTGGCGCAAGGCCTGCACACCTTGCACCCGTGAAGTCTGGTGCGTCATGGGACGAAGAATTGAAAAAGGAGATTGTAGGTAACTACAGACTACGAAAAGAAATGAAAGAGGAACGTGACTAAGAGAGTTATGCTCGAAGCACAAATTAGTTGTTGCAAACACACTTTTCCAACATCACAAACGAAGAATACCTGGAAGGCCCCGTGAGACTTAGGAGACAACAAATAGATTGCGTTGTAGTGAAATCATGTTTCAGGAACACGGAGGATTAAAAGAAGGCTGAGAACAAACTAAGTCTGGTGTATGTACTACAACAGAAAAGATACTTGGGAAAGCTAAATCCAAAGATGAGAAGAAATGAATTACAGCAGATGTTAGTCAGCACAAATTTTTAGCTAGGTTTTCTGTTTCCTGTTCTTAATGCCTTGCCAGTCCTTCAGTTTCTGTTTTTCTGTTTACCATGTCTCCTTTACTCTTTTTTTTCTTCAGGCATTTAAATGTAAGTGAACCAGGTTGTTGTCACAGCCTATGTCTGCAGATGGATAGTTTCTACAGTCTTTAACTTGATATCTGAAACGTGATTTCACTAAAATGCAATGCCAGGTGTATTCCGATAGTGGTGGAAATGTGTGTTTGCAGAAATTAATCGGTGCTTCGAGAAAACTCAATTATCCGAGCTCCCCTTTCATTTCTTCCCCCTAGTACATAGTTATGTAAAATTGCAATAAACGAACAAGGCAAATTGACTACATAATAATGGGAAACATAGTTAGCAGAGAAATTAGTAAAGCAAAAGAAAGTCTTCTTGAGGAAATGTGCAGAGAGTGGAAGAAAATATGCGAAATGGAAGAACTGATATCGCATACAGGACAGCAAACAACTTTTTTCACAAATGCAAAACAACAATTTTGAATAAAGTAGAAGACAGATGGAAAAGTGCTGTTTGATAAAGACATGATGAAGAGTTAGAAAGAATACACTATGGGATTGTATGATGGAACACTTTCATCAGAGGATGTATTAGGAAAAGAAGAGGAAGCAGGCGGAGATGACAAAGGAGACAACATTCCGCATACTTCCAGAAATGGGTCACGGTTCACGTACCAAAGAAGACGACAACTACAAACAGTACCTTAAGCCAAATATCACACATGTCAAAAATTCTCTTAAGACTTAAAGACACAAGGGGCGTTTGAAAAGTCCGAGCAAAGTCCGAGAGATGGCACCACCGGCGCATATCGAGGTCATGTTTAGTTAGTAGCATCTTTGGAAAGAATGCACACCAAGTTTCAGCCATATTGGTCTATTTCTTTGTGTTTCGCATTCGTGTGAATCAAGGAAGTCGAGTGATTGTCAAAAAATGGAAGAAAAAGATTTTAGTGTAGTGATTAATCACTACTTTATGAAAGGCAAAACGCCTCAGGAGTCTAAAGAGAAGCTTGATAAACATTACGCTGACTCTGCACCTTTGATTAGAACAATTTATAAGTGGCTTCAAAATTTTCGGAGTGGCCATATGGGCACAAGTGATGCTGAACGTTCTGGACGCCCTGTGGAGGTCACGACTCCAGAAATCATTGATAAAATCCATGACATGGTGATGGATGACAGAAGAAGTTAAGGTGCATGAGATTGCTAGTGCTGTGGGCACCTCGAATGAACGGGCACATAATATTTTGGATAAACATTTGGACATGAGAAAGCTATCCGCAAGATGAGTTCCACGATTGCTCACGCTTGATCAAAAACGGAATCGTGTGAAGTGTTGCAGGGATGGTTTGCAGCTGTTCAGGAAGAAACTGCAGGACTTTAAGCGTCGTTCCGTCACTGTGGATGAAACGTGGATACATTACTATACTCCTGAGACCAAACAACAATCTAAAAAATGGGTTACCAAGGGAGAATTTGCACCAAAAAAGACGAAGACCATTCCTTCGGCTGGAAAGGCTATTGCGACTGTCGTTTGGGATTCACAAGGGATAATCCTCATCGACTATCTGGAAAAGGGTAAAACTATTACAGGTGCATATTATTCATCGTTATTGGACCGCTTGAAAACCGAGCTGCAAGAAAAACGCCGGCGATTGGACCGCAGAAAGTCCTTTTCCATCACGACAATGCACCACCACACACCTCAGCAGTTGTGGTCGCAAAATTATTGGAAACAGGATTCCAACTCGTTCTCATCCCCCCTATTCTCCAGACTTGGCTCCCTCAGACTACTATTTGTTCCCCAATTTGAAGAAATGGCTGGCGGAACAAAGATTTTATTCCGATGAGGAGGTGATTGCAGCAGCTAATAGCTATTTTGCAGACTTGGACAATTCCTATTGTTCGGAATGGATCAACAAATTAGAACGGCATTGAACGACGTGTATAAGTCTTAAAGGAGACTATTTCGAAAAATAAAAAAAATATTTACCCCAAACACGTAAGTAGTTTTTATTTTTGCGCGGACTTTTCAAACGCCCCAGTGATTGCAGCAGCTAATAGCTATTTTGCAGACTTGGACAATTCCTATTGTTCGGAATGGATCAACAAATTAGAACGGCATTGAACGACGTGTATAAGTCTTAAAGGAGACTATTTCGAAAAATAAAAAAAATATTTACCCCAAACACGTAAGTAGTTTTTATTTTTGCGCGGACTTTTCAAACGCCCCAGTAATTTCTGAGCAGAAAGAGGAGAATGTGGAGGATATGTTGAGTGAAGATCAGTTTGGATTCAGGAGGAGGCTGAAATCAAGGGAAGCGATTCTTGCACTGAGGCATCTTATCAAAAAGCAAATATAGAAAAGTAAACCAACTTACGCTGCCTTTGCAGACGTGGAAAAGGTAACTGATAATGTTATATGGCAAGAGATAGTTATAATGCTGAAGAAAGTATATCTAAAATACGAATACATGCGGGTGGTACTTGGCTTCTGTAAGAACGAAGTGGCTGTGTTTAAGAATTTTCATCAAGAACAAGAGACAAAATTTGGGAAAGGCACGACGAGAATATTCTCTCTCTCCTATAATATCCAATGCCTACATCCATAAAACTACAGATCAAGTTCGCGAAACTACTGAGGTGGATATCAAAATCAATGCGCAGAAGATAGACAAGCTGTGTTGCGCAGATGATATTGCTGTGGTCACAGAGACGAAAGATCTAGAAAATGTGCTCAGGACAATGGAAATGATTTTCTGCAACCAGCAAGGTGTGAGAATAAACAACCGAAAGACAAGTAATGGTATGCAGTGCCGAAAAAAAATGTGAACCTCGGAGAATAAGAATTGGAAGGCAGCAAGATCACAAGGGATGGAATAAGCCGGAAAGAAATTGTGAGTAGAATACAGCAGTCTAAAATTACATTTTATCTGAGAAAGAACATACTCATCCGCAAGCACATCACTCTTGAAATAGGGAAACGGATCATGAAAGCATTTGGAGAGTGTCCCTACATGGGTGTGAATGATGGATAGTAAGAAAACAAGTGAGAAAAAGGCTAGAAACACTAGAGATTAGGTGCTACAGAAGGCTGCTGAAGATCAGCTGGAGAAACAGAATTACCAATGAAGAGGTACTGCGAAGATTTCAGGAAACCAGATCTCGGCGGAGGCACATCCAAACGAGAAAAGAGGAACTCATAGGACAACATTTAAAGCACAGTAACACCAGGGGAACTATAGCAGAATGTACTATTGAAAAAAGAACCTCCGGGATCGACCAGGGATGCCTTACATGCAGCACATTATGAATCGCTTATGCGCTACATAAGCGCAAATGAAGAGGGGGAATAGCGTACTGCTGCAAACCATCGCCTGAGTTGAACACTAAAGAAGAAGAAGTCCACCATGCAGATCACCGCAGTTACATCGGAGCGGCTGTACAAACCAGGAAACGATTCTCGGCGTAACGAAGATTATCTGACGCCCACCAGCTTGTTCCGGCTCAGAATAAAGATGCCAATGCGCCTAGCGGACGAACACTTGCGTGTTGTCCCCTTCAGTATTTAGAGTCTGTGATCCAGCTATTGTTACTGCAACTGCGAGGGACTTAAGACTTTGCGAGGATTACTGTGACGGCTGGATTCTCTCCTACAGCTTATAAACGAGTTTGTGTTCTTTATATGCTGTGTACTGTGGTTAATGAACGAGCCGTGTACCGCAGTGGCAACAAGACTGTACAAACCAGTGACCTATATTTTGATTATACACCGAGGTGACAAAAGCCATCGCACAGCGATATGCACAATACAGATGGGAGTAGTATCGCTTACACAAAGTGTAAAAGGGCAATACATCGGCGGAGCTGTCATTTGTACTTAGGTGATCGATGTGAAAAGGTTTCCGACATGATTATGGCTGCACAATGGGAATTAAAAGACTTTGAAAGCGAAATGGTATTTGGAGCTGTACGTATGGGACATCCCATCTCGGAAATCGCCAGGGAATTCAGTATCCTGCGATCCACAGAGTCAAGAGTGTGCCGAGAATACCACATTTCAGACATTGTCTCTCACCACGGACAACGCAATAGCCGACGACTTTCACTTAACCAACAAGAACAGCGGCGTTTGCATAGAGTTGTCAATGCTAACAGACAAGCAGCACTGCGTGAAATAACCGCGGAAATCAATGTGGGACTTCGGCGAACATAATTGTTAGGACAGCGTGGCGAAATTTGGTGTTAATGGACTACGGCATCAGATGCCGATGCGAGTGCCTTTGCTAACAGCACGACATCGCCTGCAGCGCCTCTCCTGGGCTCGTGACCATATTGGTTGGACCCTAGACGACTGCAAAACCATGGCCTGGTAAAATGAGTCCCGATTTCAGTTGCTAAGAGCTGACAGTATGGTTCGAATGTGGCGCAGACCACACGAAGCCGTGGACCCAAGTTGTCAACAAGGCACTGTGCACATAGGTAGCTCCACTTGGAGTCAATTTGCATCCATTCATTGACGTCATCTTCCCAAACAACAATGTAATTTGTAACCATGCAGATTTTCCCGGCGTATTAGTATATGAAATTCTTATCGGGTTTCCAGCCGAATCAAAGTGTCATCTGAGCACAATATTTCAGCGGTCCACCTGGCCGCCATCATCAGGTCAGAAAAGCTACTCTGCTCTCGCCCATAACTGATTCCACACGCAAATAACTGCACCTTTATATGCATCGGAAGTCCAACAGCGCATGCGATCATGGAGCTGAAAGAACAGTCTTAAATCTGTAGTAGCTTGCTTTGCTGTTTTATATGCAAATGTCACGGTGGGTAGTACTGTATTTCAATTTCTTTGTTCGATCTCAACATACATCGAGGGGACATCTGCCAACGTTTTATTAAAGTGCCCTGTTACGATATTCGTCTATAGGTGGCAGGCAGGTGACATTCTGTGAGTGGTGTCGCAACGTGAATTTACCTCAGATAACAGTCTGCTCTGTGTTTCAAAATAATGTCTTCTACAAGGAACCTAGCAATTCCCATTGCTTTGGCAGTTGGCACAGCGTTGGTGACAAAGTAGCACAAGACGTAGTCGGTGCAGATTATTATCTATAGACCTCGTTTTTCAACTTCAGTAACATCCCTAAAACGTCGATTCCAGTCTGGTTTAAGCGCTGTTGCAGGAGGAATTGGCCCTGAAGGTAATTGCAGGACATTCTTCCATTACTGACATTCCTTATTGTGGTTCATATAGTATCTAACGGATTGGTAGAAACCTACCCCATGATATTTACGTCTTAGTCTGTATATAGTCTTCACTAATCCCAGGTGGACATAAGTCAGGGAGTGGCGGAAATGCTTCAGGTTATCTAGCCATAGATGATGTTGCATGAGGAGCAACCATTTCCTCCCCATTGGATCACACAGTCCCTCCTACACAATGTTCTTTTTATTAATTGGAATTCTCCTTTGGTTGGTACCTCCTTCTTCAAGGCTTCTATGGTTTTCAACAGTGCTGGAGCTTCACTCTGGTCAGCAGCAATGTCATTTAATGTAGCGATGACTGTGATTTTATCATCGCTGCTGTATTCTGTCAAAGGATTCCTTGATAGACAGTCTGCATTTTTGTGTTTGCATCCACTTTTCTTTACCATTGTGACATCATACTTCTGAAGCCTCAGCCCTCCTCCAGTGTTTATTGTAAGGGACAGAAGTCCTTCATGAATCGCTGGTGGTACGAGCACATTTGGAAGAAATTTCGCACATCACGAATGCCGCAGGGAGTCGACGACGTGTAACTGCTCTTGTTTTCTCTAGATCGGAACAGACTCCATCGTTATTAACCAGGTGCCCCAGTATTTTTATTTTCCTCAGCTGCGGAGAGGCACTTTTTTGGATTCAGGCAGGCCTGAAGTTTGAACCACACTTCAAAACAGTTGTCAGGTGGCTTAGATGTATTTCAAATGTTTTCGAAAAGACAACATTATCATCTAGATGACAAAGCCACACCATCCACTTAATACGTTGAAGCAAATTGACCATTATATGTTTAAAGGTGGCCAAAACATTACATAGTCCAAAGAGCATAACTTTAAAATAACAGTGGTAGTCGGCAGTTACGAAGGCAGTCTTTTCCAGGTCAGCATCCTCAGCACTGATTTGCCAGAAGCCTGTCTCCATACTCACAGTTCATAAATACTTTTTTCCTTGACAGTAGACCAGGGCATCGTTGATATACAGCAATGGATAGAAATCTCTGTTTGTAATTTTGTTCAGTCATTTTTAGTCAATGCAAAAATGCCATAGGAGGTGTGTGAGAAAAGCAATGAGATTGATTTTTTATTGACTGAAGCTTTTTTTTTCGAACAACAATATTGTCCTTTTCAAAATAGTTACCTTTGGCAGGTACACATCAGCAGAGTTGTTTTTCCCATTCTTGGTAGCAGCACTGAAAAGCTTCAACTAGTGGAGCTTTTAAAATGTCTGTCACATTCTTTTGAATGTTCTCCAGGGTCCCGAAACGACATCCTTTTAAGATATTTTCCATTTTTGGGGAAAAAAGAAAGTTACAAGGATTCAGATAAGATGAATAGGGGGGGGGGGGGCTGTGGAACAACAGGAAAACATTTTGAGGTCAAAAATTCTGTGATAGAAATGGTCGTGTGACATGGTATGTTGTCATGATGCAACATCCACTTGTCTGCAATATCCTGTGCCACTTGATTCACCCTTTTCCTGAGCCTTTCAAGGACATCTTTGTGAAATTCTTTGTTGACAGCTTGTCCTGAAGGAAGAAAATTCTGTATGCACAGTACCCCTGCTGGCAAAACAGCAAATGAGGAATGTTTTGATCTTTGATTTCCTCATTGGAGCTTTAATAAGTTGAGAAGATGTCTCAATGTGCCACTCCTCACTTTACCGCTTTGTCACAGGATCATACTCTAATACCTAGGACTCATTATCTGTGATCACAGGACTGAACCACTCATAATCATTGGCAATCCTTTCAACAATATCAATGCATGCATTTCTTCTGTTTTAAGTTTAACATGTGTATCTGTTTGTGGCGTCATAGCTCCCAAACGAAAGGTCCGATTTTAATACAGATTTATTAATTATTATTTCAAAACTGGTTTAATCAGAATGGTTCTTAGCTATGTTCCATGAAAGTCTATTCAGCTGTTTAAATTTCATCAGCTGAATGAAGTAAGAATTTTTTCACTAGCGCACTCTCTTGGTGTCGCTATGTAATACATAATTTCAATACAGATTTCTTATTTGAAAGCTAGTTTAATTGAGATGAAAGTCTAAATTAAGCAAAAATGTTTTCCTCCAGCATGCTTTCTTGATGTACACTATGTAATAAATAAGAGCTACGTCAAGTTATGTACTACTCGATTGTAGCGCTCAAAAATAGCTAAAAATTTCCAAGGGTCATTTACAAGTGACCAGCAAACACGATTTTTGGCTTTAGAAGTTGCCTGTTCCAGCACCTACAAAGCAGAAAAAGGTAATTGTCACTCACCTATACAAGATAAGCATATGCTCTCACAAATATTTTTGCAATTCTTTTTGAGGTCTAGAACTAAATCTAACGATTTTAACCTAATATTTTTGGTAGCCTTTTGCAAGTGAACGCACTGGCAGCTCACTTTCTTTCCACTTGATTTAGAACTATCGCCTCTACTTATTGCTTATGTTACATGAATTAGTTAAATATGTACTCAGACTTTGTCTATGAATACATATGTGTGAGTTAAAAAAAGAAACATGTAAATCGGATACATGAAAAAGATCTCACTTCGCAATTTCGTATTTCTCAGAAGAAAGCATTTTTGTGAATGTGTAGATAGAGTGTCGATTGTACCATGTCTACTACTAAAATATGTAGTTTAAAAGTGTCAAATAAAATTAGATTAAAAATTAAAAAACACAAAAAGTTACAAAAACTAAAAAAAATTATATGTATTGCCCCTTTAAGGTTAATGTAAATATTAACATTCTGATGTAAGCAGGGGACTGCTAAGTAAGTAAAATAAAACACAATAAATATAAGCATGATAAAGCATCATATTTCAATACAAGTCAGCTACATCGGCTGCATAGGTAAGTATCAAAACAGCAATATCAAATTGCAGAGTCTAAGTCTAATTAATTTACTCTGAAAAATTAGCAATATAGATACAATCATCAACGACACCTGCCCGCCCATGACTGCCCATTTGGTTTGCCACACTTGGTCACTCCCTGCATACAGCATAGTGTGTACTGAGCTACTAGTGCTTTGGTTTCATGAAATGTGAGTTCGTACGCTATCATCAACCTACTGCAGGACACAAGCCCCATAAGATAAATTCATCCATGAAACTAAGTTCATATGTAATTATGTAAAAATATAATATAAAATAAATAGATAACTCTATTCTTTAACAATGATAAGCTAATTAAAGGCTGATTGGTTTCTGTATTTTATATAATAAGTAATTATAGCCTCACTAGCTATTTTGAGGTGTTGATGCATGGTGCCAGGCCTGTAAAAGATAATGCCAAATAAAAGAGACTTATATCCAGCAATAAAGAAAGTTTGCTGTTCTAGAAAGGATAGCTGCTGTTAACTTCTATTTCCTTTTTAATTAGCTAGTGTTCTTCTTTGACGAGATTATGCTTGAATCAAAATTTCACTATTTGCATTAAACTTAAAGGGGCAATACGTATTATTTTCTACTTTTTATGTGTTTTTTTAGTTTTTAATTTAAGCTTTATTGGACAATCCGCTCACATGTGCAAAACTTTGGTCAACATTTGATGTATGGTCGAAGTGTTTATCAGATCACCAATCATTCTTATTGTTAAATGTTGATCTGGTCTCACAAGACTACACACACATTTGGTGTTTTCGTCGATTTTTGAAGCTAAAGGTTTCCCTGAGAAAAGGCTCATCTTCAGCACATTCTCGGCTTTCCAAAAATAATTTGTGCCAGCGAAAAAGTTGTGCACATAATAAAGAATGTTCCCCATTTTTTACAGGTCACACTGGCACATTCCCCAGGTTTAACACAGAACCTGATGGCATTTCACTGCTCTTTCCCACTGTTCCATTTTTGTAATATACAACAAAAACACATCACTGATGGCGCTTCCTAAAATTACGTGACGGCTCTGTGGAGCTGAAACTTGGACTGAGCATCTGGAAAGGATGAACACACTGGTCTACACAAGTAGAACAACATGGCGATGCCAGATCGCTTGCAGTGTTATCAGTCCCATTACTTTTCTCACATACATCATATGCCATCCTTCTTCTTCACAACGAAAACATCAGAATATCAAGGACTCTCTAAAAGTTCCGTGATGTTGTCTGGCAACATCTTGTCCACTTCATCCTCGTTTATGTGTGGTTCAGCCAGCAACAACCTATACAAGTGCTAAGTGGTGGATGACTCTCTATGTTAGTACAATGTTTTACCATAACCTGATTGCCCAGGTCCACGATACTATCCGAAAATTGGTGCAGAAAGGTGAACACTTGCTGACATTGATGTCAGATCAGATCCTACTGGCATTTCGATAGTAGCTTCGTCCCATACATTGCCTGTTGCGGTAGTAGGGCATGAATCTTAGTTGATGGCTAATGCCTATTCTGGACTGGTTCGACGAGCCCTACGTACATACCTTTAGGATAAGTTGTGGCTGATCGTCACAACAAGTAACTCAAAGTTTTCCTTGACCAACTGTGTTGTTTATGATCGTCGCTGGTATCTAGACTTCCTTGCAATCAACAAAAGCTTCGCATTTTAACTGAACATCTAGATTGACAACTGGGACTCGCCTCATTGTTGACAGCGGGATAACAACGTCTTCAATGGCAAACAACCACATAGCATAATCTTCTACGTGCATGCTTGTTGGAACAGTTCCATATAACTGTGGTTCTAATTTTCCACTCTCTATGACTACTTGTGATACCTGCAAGAAGTCCCATTAAAAAATGACATTATGACTACATTTTGTTAAAACGATAGATTCGAAGAGATAAGTCCTGTTATTGATAGTTTTTCTTGCAGCATGTGTCCCTATCGACTGTATGTGCTTCCCGTTTGCGACTTTCATACCACGCAACACAGCCTTCTTTAGCTGGCGACCGTAAGATTTTGACAGTAGAGAAAGAGAAGCCCCTGAGTCGATTGGCACCTGTACAATGACAGCATCAGATTTCCCAACACCTTTGTGACTGTCGTCCATGGAAAATTTTCATCTGTGGCGGTCTTGCTTCTATAGATAGTCACCTCACTTAGTTTTCCTGCATTCAACAGCTAGTCAAGCAGTTGGTAAAACAGTATAGTGCAGGAGCATATTGGGGAGCAATCATGTCAAAGGTACGGTGATGGGCTTCGTCCGAGAGATCGGCTATAATCATCTGCAGTTGACTGGCGTGAATAGAAGTGTTGTGGCTGTTGAAGTCTGGCGGTGTAGTTATCTTCGAACACTCTTCTTATTTCCCTGTTAGTAGCATACAAAGTGCCCAGAGTGCCCACATCAGAAACACATCAGCATGTTGACCACTGCTATCCAAATGTATGTTCTTCTATGGGGGATTATACTTGGCAGTGGAATAGGTTGTACCTGTAACGGTCAGAAGCAGGGTTATCATTTGATGGCTGTAGCTTAAATCGAACTGACAGATTGTATTTTCCCTGGAGTGTGCAACTGCAAAATATTGCAGTATCCCACTGTGTGTGAGAATGTGAAATCTATCAGAGAATTGGAAATACACAGACTCCACCACAGTCCCCTTAACTGTAAATTGCGCAACGGACTCACTATCTTGAAATGCCCTAACATAGAATTATAATGCGGGAAATTGCAATAATCCTTCTATATAATTGAAGGGAACCATGTGCTCCTTCAATAAAAATGCAAATGAAGCATAACCTGATTATTTATTATATTAACCAATTACAAAGTATTTCCATCAACATTCTATGAAAAAAGCAAAGTTAATTGCTAATGACAACTAACAAGATAGGTAAGCAAAGGGATGGCTTGGTTACTGTATCCTAGCTGCACATTAAATCATGAAACCACAACAACCCAACGACTAAGTTAGATGCTCCAGTGGTCGATTGAATATGATACCAAACGATACTAAGACTTGAGTCTGATTTACCAGAGCTGTGGCAACGTTACGCTTCCTATCAAACAATTAACTACCACCTAGTGAGACGAGCCATTGTATACTGTCACTAATCTTGTAAGGGGTTGACCACCCTGCTGGAGCAAATGTAATTTCTATGTATTGCTCACACGCTGCCTGCAACAGAAAATATCTTTGCTGCAATAGAGTCACAGGTCAGAGCAGTCTCCACAACAGTTGCAGTCGTCGCTGCTACAGTACAGTTGTAGTCTGTCACTGGTACAGTGCAGTTCATAGCCATGTATTGTAAGGTAAATTTTATAATTTTTTTGGAATGCGCGTAGTTAAGTCACTTGTATGAGATGTTCATATGAATTTGTTTCAATCTTTTTGTGATTCGTCAGACTCAGATTTGTAATATTGAATTTTTCACATAATGGATTGCAGATCTTTATCAGTAATGTAAAAGACTTTTAGAATATAATTTTTACCAGTCAACAAAAAAGGAAGGAATAATTTTGCCTTAACTCATTACCAGTCACGATCCAGTCATTTATTTAAATTTAAATATTTCAGAAATTTTCTAAGATCATAGTCGATGACCATCTGTGCAGCTATGTCAATAAGGAAAGTCAGTTTTTCTAATAATTCAGATCTCAAACAAATGTCCAGTATTAGTAGATAGGCCAGCATTGCACTAAGCAGTGCCATTTACGAGCAGATATATATAGACAGTGTTATCCAGCGACACCATCATGAAGTAAGAATTTGATTGATTTCACAGGGCCATGGCGTAGCGCTGCTTTTGTCAAAATTTATCAGTTTTCATGAGTTAAAATATTTAAAAAATTATCATTTTTATTTTTATTTGGGAAGGTTACGCACTGCTGTGATGGTAAGTCGGAGGACCGTGGTCGTAGTGGAGAATCAGAATCTCGCTAGTCAGGACTCAGACACCTCCAAGTGCCACAGCGTCTCGAACTAGCGACCTGTCTCCATCCACAATCAAACCAAGCATATCCCATTTTCTTCCACCAGCTTCAGACTCTATAATTTGCACCAATCTGGCCACAAATCCCAGTCACTGTAAACGTTACTGTTTTCCGCCAGTAATGTGTCTTTGCCACGTTTTACAAATACCCACCACGGAATGTCGTCAATCATGGGCCAATAAGAGCACATCTTCCTCGCCAGTTTTACCCAGATATTCCCGTCTGACGTCGCCCAGCGATGGGCGAATCAGAGCATTGTTTAACACTTCTGAATTTCTCGAGGTTCCTATTCCCATCGTGGTTTGCCCCAACATTCCAAAAAGTGTACATTTCCGCCATAAATTGTGGTGTCCCTGTAAGCACTTGAAACTTTTGCCCTCGGCCATCTTAAGAGGCGAGTCGTGCCGCAATCCACTAACCCCTACTTCGTGAAAAGGACCCATAGGTTCCGTAAGGTTACATCGATGACCATTTGACATGCACAAGCCAGCACAAAGCTCTGAGTGTCCGTGACACACATGCTGCATGCAGAGTGCGAGTTGTGCATTTCTGACATATTCACTGACTGAAACTATTAGCCTCCTTACCGGCGAATGCTGAAAATTTGTAAAATACATTTCCCTGTAGTAAATCGACGTAATGAGACTCTAAGTAGATGCAACCAAGTATCTTGACTATCGCCAGTCGTGACAAGAAGCAGGTAAATTTAGTATAAATGGAAGGAGGCAAGATAGACAGCTTGTAACTTCTAATATCGATCCATCTCTCCTTCAGCATTCTCTATTATCTCTTGACATGTGGGGTCTACTTTTATGTCTTCTATCTCTTCCTTATTTGGTCTGACAGATGTGGCTACCATAAACTGTTGTATCTCTTCTGTGTGGCATATGGGATAGGTAGTGGTCTTCCAAAGCTGTCAAAGTAACCACATCTGGAAGTCAGTCAAACTTCTCTCATCCAAATTTTTTCTTTTGAATTTTCACATTGTGTTGGCACCACTTGATAAATTGCTCCTTTACCAAAAGAGTTTGGTATATGCCATCTGCACCCTTTTCATCAAATGTGATATTTTGTCAGCATCTGTCATATTTGGATTCACAGTGGGTCCAAAACATTCTGTATGCAACATGGTGTCGTTTCCTCATGACACTGGCCCCTTTTCTTCAATTGTTCTTCCGCTAAGTGGGCTTGCTGCAGATTGTGTTCAAATGCTTTCTTCACTTCAGCCTAGAAATTACCCCATTTATTGTACTTACCTTCTTTGCTCTTAAACCGCTTCTGGGCTGCACCATCTGAGTAACAGTACACTTTTCCCAAACAAATCATGTTAGCCCACCTGTTGTATTTGGCGACTCAGTCGAATCCTTTCAGCCATTTCGTCAGGTCTTGACTAGTATCTCCAGAAAAACTAATGTGTGCCTGATGTGCAACTGACTTACTGCTGTTTGGGAATCCATTGGTCTCTTGAATAAACCAACATTGGGCACCATTTAGTCCTTGTATTCTGGTTACTGACTGTGTAGGCAGTGTCTTTTCATGCTACATTACCTAACGATTTTCTGCTGATGTAGCTGCTCTTCCAAACAGCATCCCATATGAGCAGACTAGTTGCATTCAGTTGCGTCTTTAATCCATAGTTACTCACATTTTAGGTTCTTGGGCTACATATAGCTCTGTTTAAAAAGAATAGCTTGATGTAGTCATAGGGTCGAGCCATGCATGTCTGCTTTCATGTCTCGCAGCTAATTCACTGTAAATAATAACCTGTGGCTGTGATCATGCAATCAAATAATGTAGGCATTATGCATTGACTACATCTGTGAGACAGCAAAATACAAAAAAGTTAAACGAATAACTACACAACAAGGATTCAACTCTAATGTCTGTAATTCACATAGATGACAGAGAACTATATTGAATTATGTTTACTCAAGAAAGGACAACTCAGGCAAGTTGGAAGCGGTATTACAATATTCATTTCAAATGCAGACAGAAAATGGCCTTATCAAAGGCAGTAAAGTTACGTTGGGAACGTTATGAGAATGGTAGCAAAATCTCCAAACTAATTAGTTATCAAAGATATGTGGAAACAAAGACCATTTCGTGATCACAATATATGAAATATTCACCATCACAGAACAGTTCAGAGTTTAATATGATAATTCACAAATTAACACACATGATACAAAGAATAGTAACTCATACTCTGTCTATGCTCAGTTCCATAATACAATTAGAGAAAGTCAGAATCCTACACTGGAGCACACATCCAGTCCTCTCAAAATATAAAGTCCTTTCAGAAGTTAAAGTATGGTGGTGGCTGTTCACTGGCCACAATCAATCACCTACACAAGTGAATCACACATTACCGTAGGTATGCCTTCTTCCAGCAATCAACATTAAGTGAACAGAATTGCTCCCTCAAACTCTTCATTCAGAAAGTCCCAGTCTCCACTTGTCTCTTGTAGTGTTCCTCTGCCGTCAGTTTTTCCACTAGCTGAAGGCCAGCTCCATCAAAAATATGTTCTACAGACATAATTTTACTCAACTTGACCACTTCCTCGACTACACCAATATATGACAACAATACTTAAATAAAATATGTTATAAACATTCAGTGACACTCAGATCATTCACAATAAATATAAATAAGGATTTGTCAAAAAATAAATAATCCAGTGCAAGTGCTTTCACAATAAATGATAACAGGTTATCATTTGTCTCACAAACATCTGCATCATAAAAAGATATAAAAGATGTAATAAATCTAGAAATAAAACAGATAAAGATAAGTGGCTTTAAGATATGATAGCTATAGTGCAATGCTGTCATCTAAGATATAGTTTGTTGAAATCTCATGAAGCATTTCAAAGTTGTTAATTCAGAGGATCATTGTGAAAATAATTATTAGCTATGAGACATTAATTTCTGTAGTTGTGAAGATATTGAAATACTGTTCTGTCATTGGATATGCCTCATGTTTCTGAGATCGCAGATGTATTCGTATTTGCTTTAATACATCTCTGTGAATTATTATAGACTCTTGAAGAGCTGTAAGAAACCATCTTTCATCTTGTCTGACACTCCACCACTTCTTGGAGCACTGTCTGTCCTCTTAAGCCATCAACACATCATCCAAATTCCCCGTACCAAGATTTTCCCATTTGTCACCAGGCGCTCGTTTTCTCTGTACCTGAGCTCATCTGGGGTGGCGGTATCTTTGTCCCACCGTCTCACAACTAGCCAAGTAAGCAAATTCAGTTCTCTCCAGCAACAACCCTAGGTAGACGAATAACTCGCCTACTTACACATAACATTATATACATTTCCTAATTGGAGTTACATAGGTGTAGAAGTTTTAAATACCCAGTGTCGCCACCAAACACTGACACATTGTAATCATAATAAAATTCAAATCTGAAAGCAGGATCGCCAATGAAGTACAACACTTAGCACTGAAAGCACATTATTATGAACACTAACACTCAGACTGAACAAAACTATGGAGTGAAGAATTCCGCTATTGAAGCATCAAATATTCCACAATAAGCGATCGTTACAGATGTCATGTCTCGTATTTCGACAACTTTCAAAAAATGGTAAATACTCTATAGCCAGTAATTTGTGGTGGTTAGGTTTGAACTGGCAACACATCCATGCCAGATAGCGACACTAGCCACTACACTATAAGCATACAGCACATCGCATTGCGATGTGATTTTCATATTTAAATTTTCTGGTAAAACTGGACTGCCAACTGAACAGCAACTTCTGTTTATTCCCTTCTGACAATGATTTCCCATTAAGAAATGCAAGTACTACTTGTAATTAAGTCTTCAAACCAGTTACATATTCCTTTGGATGTGCTCTATGGAAATATTTTGTTTACTAAGTAAAGGTGTGAAACTGTATCAAAGGCTTCTGGGATACCAGCCCTTGCCCCACTGTCTAATGGATTCTGCGCCTCAGGAACAAACAGAGCAACGTGGATTTCATTAGAGCTTTACTTGTGAATATATGCATTGTTTCGGAGAGACGAGCTGTTTACATTGCAGGAAAGTCATCATATGTGATCACAAAATATGTTCAAATCTCTAAAATATATAGGTCTATAGTTCTGTGCCGTTTTTCTGTACAGTTTCAAGGTCTGAAATGGCCACCACTTTTTTTCCTGTCATGTGGCAAATTTTATTATTCCATTGTCCTGTGGTAAACTGTTGCTAGAAGTTCTTCTGCAGGTTACTAGATACCTGGAAAATCTCGAACATACTTTAGATTTTAACCTACTGTCTGCCATCAGGGAAGAATTTTATAAAATTCCCATTTCTCCATTTCTAATTTTTTAAATGGATGAATTTAAATGAAAAAATATGTTCGTATGATATTTGAAAATCTACTCAGCTTTGAATGAGAAACGTTATTACAATTGGCGATGTTGTGTGTACCAATTATTTCTATGTCTTAAATTAGTTTTAGGAGCAAAAATCTAGGATCATCATCAAGAGGAGCAGATCAGATGTTGCAGCAACAGCAAGGTGAATGTTGTACTTCAGAAGCACTAACACAGTACCGCATGCCCCAGAAGATTAACCAGTATTTTGAAAATAATAACCTAATGTGTCCTACACATTACAGCTTTACATTTACTCCATCTACTGCGAATACGCTTTACACCATCACAACAGAATTACATAACTCCTTTGAGAATAAATAAGTAACATGTGCAACACTGCTGGATCGAAGGAAATCTTTTGATACAGTGTCACACAACATCCTATCAAGATAGTGACAATAGAATGGAATTGGGTACAATGCCTCCCTTCTATTGCAGTCATACCTAGGCAATCGGAGACATTTAGTGTATGCAAACAACAAAAATATAGGTTCTGTACCTCTTACAACAGGTGTGCTGCAAGGCTTCATTCTTAGGCCCTTTCTGAGGATCATATGGGCACCAAGTAAATGAATATAATGACTGTCCCCACTTTTATATTTGTAGCTGCATAGTATATACTAAAGAAAAAATGAATAACTTTGATCTTAGCTTATCAATACACTATCATAGCAGATGAAATAGGCATGCAATTGACAAGCCACAGGCACACTAGCAAAGCTCTACTCCTACAGTTATGAATTTCTTGGCTTCATGTATTTTAACAAAGTAACTAAAAATGGTCACTCTGTGTCTCTGAATGAATTCAGAAACACAATAACAAAACTGATAAACAGCAATCCATTTTATGCAGTGAAGAAATTTGAATCCTGCATGATAGCTGACATGGAGTTTTGAATCAGGACAAAACAAAATTATGAATTTAATATTTCACAAAGGTACTAACACATATGAGACTGGTCTCAGTCACCCTGAATGAGGCAGATAGACTGTTGTTTTAACACAATTTTGGAAAATCATAATTTTGATACTGTTAATGTGATAAGTTTGCGTGATGTTTCATTCGAAATGGGGAAACCTGATTTATCTACTCCTAAAGTCTTATTATAAAATTTTAAAATTAGCTGATATACAAAATGTTTTATTGAATCATATTTATTCTGAAGAAACTTGTACACACCACTTTAATACTTAGTTTGCCTGAGTGTGGCGTGTTTCGAAATGCTCAGTCATACAAAGGGGTACATCACAATTTCGGTACCACAAGGACTTTTTTTTTTTGTTGCTAAGTTTGTCCCTTCTGGCATATTGGCATTGGAACGTATTTTTCAGACATATGTTAGCTCTGACTTTTTCTCAGTAAGTGGTACGTTTTTGGCAAAATGTCACCCACTAAGTTTGCTTGTTCCAAGAACTGCTGAAACACTCACATGTTGTTGCCTTGACTATCTCTCATTTCCCAGGTCCAACTTGGATTCCATCCACAATGTGTTAAAGTGTTACATTGATGCATTGTGGTACACTGCATTAGATTTGCAAACAATAATCAACATATGTGACAATGATCATTACTAATGTAGTAGCTTGGGAAAGTCCCTTCCTGGTAACATAATTGTAGCTTAATTAGACAAGTAGGCGTTCAAATATATTGAACTGTTGTAACCATAGATGCACATAAACTGTATATGATAACACAGACTGAATGTAAATGTATCTAAAGGCGAATAAATGTTGTGTTCTATTCAGTTCAATTTAATTCTATTCCATTCTTCATCCCAGCATATAAGGCTGATCAAAGCTTTTGGCCTAGTGGATAAATGAAAACAATAAAACAAATATAGACTTAATGAAAGCATTTTAAAACAGTAGCCCACAATGAATTTTATGATTGTGTTTGTCTATAAACATTATCTGTCAGTGTGCTGTGTTTCTCTACTACCAAGTAGGAAAATCTGTAAATACTGTCAAATTGAACGAAACAAGTAATACTTCAATCCCATGCTTTCTATCAGACTCTTTCAGAAAATCTACATTGAAATCCCCTCAAACAATAGTTTGATTCCCTCTGTCTGACAGACAGCACAACAAAGAATCAAAACTTGCCAGTGGAGACCTTTAAGACAGTTACTACTTTTCTTCCAATTTTTATTCTACTGTACATCAGCTGCACATTGTTCTGCAGTAATGGGCTAGTTCCATTTACAAACACTTCCTCTGATGCTGAGAAATGGTATGGTGAATCATTCAGAAATAATCAAAATAAACAAAATAACCAACAATAATGTGATGGATAA
The DNA here is from genome assembly GCF_021461385.2 of Schistocerca piceifrons. NCBI lineage: Eukaryota > Metazoa > Arthropoda > Insecta > Orthoptera > Acrididae > Schistocerca > Schistocerca piceifrons. Next base: position 804,456,369 of record NC_060138.1, read on the forward strand.
TAAGCAGTCTCATTTTAGATTTTTATTTTAACTTTACTATAATCATAAAAATTTTCTCTAGATTCATTATCCTGTCAGTCAGGAAGATAATATCGATACCAGTTGTAGGCAATTCCATAAATTCAATAAATTGCATTATAATAAGTAATATATGAAGTTGTTGACGTTGAAATTGAGGAGATAGCGTAATTTACTGAAATCTTACTTACTTTGCAGTTACGTTGTTTCATATTCGATGACTGGAAAAAGGTATTGTTCAGATTTGTATGTGCCAATAAGCGCTACGGTACTGTTTCTTTATCATTTTGCATTGGCAAGTTGATTGTTTACTGATGAATCGTCTAGCTTCCTACATGACATCCTTCATTAAAATCTTTATGTGATATCCCATTCCCTGCATATATTTAACTCCGTATTACAGCTCTGTATTTATTGAATTGCCTCAAAACTGATGCGCGTATGATCCTTGGGTGTATGTTATCTGGCGATGATGCAAAGAATTTAATATCCGTACACTTTATTGAACATCTTTGAATACAACCTTATGTCAGAGTACTCAAGTGACATCTCGCGGTAAATTATCGCTACAGACATTTCCCCCAAACGATCCTGTCGCCGGTAGTCTGTAAAGTTAAAGTGATGTCAATATTTGCATTGTGACATAAATAAACACACAGACTATACATTCAGAAGATTCATTGTGTATACATTTCGTCCAATATAGCACTATGGATGGTTACGGTTACTTTTTCGACATCAGAATATGATACTGCAAAGCAATGAGCAATGTTTCTGTTTCCTCATATAGCTTCTCAAGTAACTGTTCCATATTGATGCCGTGAATTAGATTTTATGAGTTTAAGCTGCACGTTGAATTAAATTCGACATATGACAGGCAGCACAGAATAGTCGTTGACGCCAGAGCACATAGTCGATTTGTATGTTTTGGCAACGCTGATGCCCAAAACCACCCTATGTCGTCGGCAGTCAGCAATAGGGAGAGAGAGATGGTCGTTATGGCAGGGTTGGATGACCACGAAAAGAAGATAGTAATAGAATTTTGTCATTTATTAGAAAAATCCAAACAACTGTTTAACGGCCTTAGGTAAAGTACGAACATTTTAATAACTTGTACACAGCTAATATATGTTAAGTATAGTTCTACACACCTAATTGTTTCATTCACAGTACACTCAAATTTCTATACATTTGAAAGTTTTGCATACTTGAGAATACTACATGTGGAATTTAAGTCATCAGACGACAAATCAATCCCAAGTATTGTCTCACACCCCTAGAGCCTGCAACTGCTCCATTTGCAACTGCACTGTGCCTTCTTTGTCATGTGCACATGTCAGAAGCTTTGTTAAGTAAACAGTATGTTGCAGATTAATTATTTCTGAAAGTATACAGCCCATGAAAATTTAGCATTATTTTGTGGGACAGGTTAAATGATCTGTGTGGTTAATGTCCACATTTTTATTGCTTTAAATTAATTTGAAAACTATTAAATTGACAAATGTTTCCATTGTGCATGGTGGTACTTAGTTTGATATGCATTTTGCTAACACTTTCCTCTGGTACATATTGTGGTATTATAATTAGAAACAGATGATCATCTCAGTTTTTGTGTTTTTCAGAGATTTGCCCCAGTATGGTCATAAACAATGGCAGGCATACTTTGGAAGAACATTTGACATTTATACAAAGCTGTGGAAATTCCAACAACAGCATAGGTATAAAATGTGAAGTTCTTGACTTTTCATGTTTTTCTTTATGCGTAAATCCTAATATTGTATGGTCTTTTTCGCAGGCAAATTCTAGATACAAAATATGGTTTAAAAAGATGGCAAATAGGGGAAATTGCTTCCAAAATAGGACAATTATATTATCATTATTAGTAAGTGATTGTTCTGCTCTTTTTGTATAAACAATGTCCAGAGCTGAATTTGTTGCTTTTTTTCTAAAGCGTATTTCTTTGTCAACAGTTTACGTACAAGTGAAACAAATTACTTGAATGAAGCATATTCATTTTATGCAGCAATACGAGGTAGAGCTTATTACTCAAGAGCTTCTAAGGAAGATAGGTAGTTACCAAGTATTTTTGCATGCTCATGAATGATCTGGAGTAAAACAATTATTTATTTTTTATTATTGTAAGTGATGTGCTATGTTGCAGGTCTGATTTGATGGTAAAGAAGCTAAGGTATTATGCACGATTTATTGTGGTTTGTCTCTTGCTCAAAAAGATGAAATTAGTGAGAGATTTGGTAATGGTGAGTGTTTTAGACTCCTTAGAATTCAGATTGTAGTTGTATACAGAACTCATTGAAATGTAGTAGTCAGTAATTTGAATTTAATAGTGCTTACTAGTATAACCTAATCGCTGTTGTTACACCATTCACATTAAAGAAAACTTAGTTATATGATATAAATGAAGGGTATTGAATTTTAAGTAGCTGTACATGAGCATCTCAAAGGTTCCATGTTCATTTCCATTATTCAGCTGATAAATTTCACTAGTGTGTTTGTTTCATTTGCCTGTAGTGTATACTAACAAGCATATGTGTCAGTAAGTTTCTAGGGTTCAAATGCAGATACTTTGAACTCTATCCCCTGTAGTTTTAGATTTACTATTGGCAGCTAATGTAGCTTTCTCTCATAGACCTGCTCTTTGTAGGCTATGTGGCCTACTTAATGGTAACTTGTTTTGGTTGTCATGGTAGAGGATTTGTTACCAATGCAATACTGTAACTTTAGGCCAACTGTATACGTATCATTGAGGAAATAAAAGGCTTCACAAACAAACAACTCTTGACATCACTAACAATCAAAACATTTAGCAGAATAAAATTAATATGTTCAGAATTATTAAGAATATCAGGCCAAAGACGGGAAAGTAATGGTTTTCATCAGTACTATAAATGTAACTATGGTAAGCACAATTTATATTTAAAGTAAAATGAAGATTTCCATAGACATTCATACCCCTTACCAGTTCACAACTAGACTATCACCTTTCAACCTAGATTAGACTTTGAGGTACACTACATTCTGTCACTGCTAACTCATAAAAATCCATATACTTTATAGGTTTAGTTTACAATGCAGTTCAAAACACTGGATAAGGGCCTAATAAACTTACTGAGCAAGGTGGCACGCTTTACTCGTATTCGGGAGGACAACGGTTCAAACCCATTTCTGACCATCCTGATTTAGGTCTTCTGTGATTTCCCTAAATCGCTTCAGGCAAATGCTGGGATGGTTCCTTTGACAGGTCATAGCCGATTTCCTTCCCCATAATTCCCCAATCAGAGCCTCTTCTCCATTTCTAATGATCTCATTGCCAATGGAATGTTAAACATTAATCTCCTCCACCTCCTCTAATAAACCTCACAATCTAAGCTACCAGTAACAGTAAGCAATGACTTACCATAAACAAAACATACAACCAACATCTACAGCTGAAACACACATGCAAATACAGTAGTATTTACGTCAATTTTAAGTTGGTTACTTTAGTTCACAGACAGTAATTAAGAAAGGCTATCTGCTGATTATGGAAAGTCTTCTTGTTGTCTTATAGTGTGAATCACTCTCTACAGTAGTGCTAAGTTACATTAAAAGTTGTGACAAATAACGTAAAGGAGCATTCCATATAAACTATTAGACATTTTAGTGGTTCCTAAGGTGATCATTTCAGAATTCAGTCATATTTGGTACATGGATAACTATATATCCTAAAAGTAAAACTGCCAAATAGCACTGTCCTAACTCTAATCTTTTTGAGAAATTCAGATTTGAAGGTTCAAGGGTGTGTACCCAGTCATGAATCTGGCACCAATTTCCTTACTTTCAGAGAACTACTACATAGTAATGAGTTGACATACAGACCTCAGTTTTTTTTGCATCAAGTGCATAGGCCACTAAGGGTGATATAATGTATAAAAAGTAGGATACATCATTCAGATTGTCTATGAAACATGCACTTTTTTCAGGGTGCGCTTCAAATTATTATTACCCTTTTTTTTTTAATAAAACTGTAAGCATGTACAAGGAAACAGTCCAGACCTCAGCTTATGCACTGTAACTCTTTAGTCATAGTATTTAATAATAGTAGTAATGAAAAGCATGTGGCATTGAAATTAATAGTTCGTACCTTCACTAAAAGATGACTCCATCTGAAAAAAATCAAATTTGACAGCCTTTGAAGTCCTAGGAGAGGGGAGGGGGCTAGGGTTACATAGACAAATCAGTCTCAACTTGCTTTTTTGCTGAAATGTTTACATATCTGATAGCAATCTTAGACCCAAAGAAGAATATCCTAGCTTGCTTTATCCATTGGAAAAGAGTAAAATGGAAATGCCACTTGCACATACCATCCAACTCAGTACTACAGGGAACTGGTAATTAAAAATCGTGTGTATTCCTTGAAAAATTGTTCCTAAAATATATGTGGTTGTCCTGTAGGTCAGGATTATAAACATATGAGACCTGAAAACAGCTATTAACCCATTTTTAATGTATATGTTGTATTTCACTGTTAAATATCTTTTCAGTGTAAAGGATTGCAAAAGGCAGCTTGGATGCACAAATGTGAAGGTATATCCTTATTCTGTTAGTAGTGTAAATTAAAAAGATAACAAGATGCAAGCAGTAGTGAGAGACTGCAAGTTTTTTACAGACCTGCCAGAATACAGAAAGATATCAAAATTCTACAAAGAATACTTTCATAAACAAATTCAAATATAAAGAAGGAAACTGTTTTAAAAACTCTTTCACCTTGCATGTAACATTGTTTTAGTTGATATCTTGATACAAAAACAAAATAAGTTCACTTAGAGGTAAGAGATCATATCTTTTCGTAGTATTTATTGTTGAGTTTATACAACTGTGTACCATGGCTTTGTAATGATGGGACTTCCGTATTACTTAATATAAATTGGAGAAGGGAACCCAAATTGCATCTTTCCTATTAGTCCATTAAAGGAATTGTGATTCCGCAGGAGACATGCAGTTAATCACAATGTCTTTTAAGTTCGTGTAATATCTGGGAAGTCTGTCCTTTGTACTAATTTTTGTCATATCTGAAAGTCACGTACTGCCCCACCTGCAGTTGTACCAACGAAGCATTTTCACAAGATGCAAGGTGTTCCTTGCACTGCTGTAACTTTGCTGTACCTGTGTTCCAAAAAATCTTTGTAAGATTTGATCTCCTGAGAAGAAGCAAAGGATGTGATAATGTTTTGTATTCTTCAGGTGTCAAAATGTAATTGGATGGTGATGTAGCTTACAGCTGGCTCTTCTGGCAAAGCATTTTACATTTCCACCAGTACCGTCTCAGGGGCTCTTCCCATAGCATGAAGCAAAAAAGTGATGTTCTGCAGCAATCCCAAAATCTTCTTGATGATAAGTTAGGTTTGTGAAGTTCTTAATTTTGTACACTTATGCAGCACCATCACTGAACTATATAATTTTTTTAATCCACCCATCTGCTAGCTGCAGTTTGATATTGTTGACAGAATGTCTCAGGAAAATATGCACAGCTGTGGCATTGTGCTGCATGTGATCAGATATGCAGCATATGCTCAGTGATTTTACAAAACTGTTGTATTTGTAGTGTACTACGAATGAATGCAAGGTTGACTGAGAATTATCCCATTGATGGCCCTGTACCTCATGTTGTATCAAGAAACTGCAAAACTAGGATTTCAGAATGGTCCAAATTTTCCTTGCCATATTGTAGGTATGGAGATGGAGATTATACTTTTGATATGTAATGGTATACTGCTGCAGGTCATCAGCCATCTCGGCTGGATTTTCACAGAATTCACTCACAGACAGCTGGAGTGTGATTATGGTGGTTCTGTGGTATGCATCGACTTACAGAAGCTGTTGATATCATCACCATGTTTCATATCTACCTCCAATTTCTGCTCAATGGATTCTTGTGCAATGTCCTTGCCAGAGCATTGGATGCATACCTACATCTTACAGTTTCTGTTGTTGGTATCACATGCAGGATCATTATTTTACAAACCAACACTACATGTCTCCATTTTGTAATTAACACAAATAAAGCTAAGAAATATGACTGACTGAGCATTGTCTGCAACAAACAAGAATATTGAAAGTATTGTTGACAGATATGAAAACCATTTCAAAAGAAGTTTCAGCACCACCTGTTTGTCAGTTATGAAACTGTTGAATAAAAAGCTGATAAAGTGTAATTTGTAAACATCTTCAAACATAGAGGAGGCAGTTTATCCTTTTCATATTATTCAATCCTGGTCTTTCCATTGCCTGAAACTGTGGGTGTGAAACTCTTCTTTATTTTAGGCTTTGAACTTAAAATTTCACAAAAACAAATAAATAAAAAGAAAATTTAGTCACCTGCCATACCCTTTCTGACTTGAGATGGAACCGGACTTCTTTCCTTCTTTATATTTGGACTTGTTTACAAAACTGTTCTTTGCATGAATTATACATTTAGAAAAGTAATTGATAACTGTGTTTAGGTGTTTACAGTTCTGAGCTATAGGTCATCCAGGCATATATTTTAGGAACAATTTTCAGGGAATACAGATGGTTTATAGCTACAAATTGCTTGCAGTGCTGAATGCAGGTGGTATGTGTAAGTGAAATATTCATTTTATTATTTATTTATAATGGATGAAGTGATTTAAGATATTCTTTGGATGTAAGATTGCTATCAGACATTTAAACATTTCCACAAAAAATCAAGGAGATTCAATTGTCTACCTTACTTTTCGCAGTCAGTATTGGTCAGCATCCTTAACAGCTTTATTGGCCAGGAATGAAGGGAATTGTTACTAATTTTCCTCAAATTTTACTCAGTTATGATTTCAGCACCTTCTTTCTGGTCTCTCTGTGTAATCTTTGTCCTACTCATTATCCTTGCCCTGTAGTATCAATAACTATTTTCATTCGTATTTCTCTCATACAAGTATTTTTGACGTGCATCAATAATACATCCTAATTTAACCCACTGGATTCTTTTATCATAATTTATGTGGGTCATTTAGTGAGTCATACATTATTTCATTGATGTTGCCCTAACTCCTCTCAAAAATGTGACTGGACCAAATTGTGTCATTTATCCATGTCCTTTGTGTCATGAGAAATCAACATAACTGTTTCATGTTTCGTAGTTCTGGACACTCCTTGATTGCTCTAATTCTTTCAGCGTCAGGTTTACTGTCGTTCACTTGTACAAGACGTCCTAGATACTTCAACTCTTCTCTATCAAAATGTGACTTAAGTATTCTGATAGTGATAACCGTTTCTCTAAACTTGTTTAGGGTTTTAATCAAAAGCTTACAGTATTCTTTCCAACTGGCTGAAATCAAAAGGATATTATCAACTCGTACTAGGAGTCCCTGAAGCAATTCTCCCTAATGCTTGATCTAGTGCTCTTATAAAAACGGATACTGAAATATTCTTTCCGAATGGGAGCACTTGAAATTGATACACTCTTCAATTGTTTAAAAATGTGGTGTATTGTTTAGATTCCTCACTTAATTTTTTTTGCCTGTAACCAGATGTTGAATCGATCAAGATAAAATACTCATCTTTGCAAATTTATCTATTGAAGTCCTTGCATTTAGAACAAGATGGACACTGCCAGTAGTTTTTCTTTACTACTGACAGAGGATTGTTATAGGCACTAATACTAAGCTTTGTTGTGTGTTGGTGTTGCAAACACAACTGGGCCATACAGCTCTTGTTTCTACATATCTGTCAATAAATTTGATTGGAACACTTTTATGCAAATATCTTGTCTGGATTGATCCTGAACTTCTTCATTATTTTGTTCCACTGATATGTTAGCACTAGTTAGTATCTGTATTTTATTTGAATGAAAGATTTCTATATCTTAAAGTTCTATTGGAAAAAATCAAGTATTACATGATGTTTCAGTAACCAATCTAAATGTAGCAATACTTGCATATTTGTGTTAGGCACTACTAATAAAGTTTGGGTGAAAGAAAGAGGTCCAGTTTGCATTGGGATTCTTGTTTCTAGTTTAATTACCTTACCTTTATATCCGGATATTCTGACTACATACACTACAGTTAGGGAACAATGACCTCAGCAGTTTGGTCTGATAGAACTTAACTAATATTGGTAATATTTCCTTCATTTTGCATGCTGTAAACAACTCTTCAGATATTAAAGAAATTTTGCTACCAGAATCTACATATATCTCTAGATTATTGCCACACAAAACTCCATATACTCTAGGCTTAAACATTTTCTCATCATTATGGAGTTCCTCCTATGATACCCATTTCATGGCGATATTCGTTAGCTGAAACTATGTATTTTTCTACACATGACCTGCATAGTGTTCAGTCACATCTTGGCCCTGGACCCAGGATTCTCTCCATTTTTCTGGATAATCACTGGATTGTTACTTTGCATCATATCTTCGTTAGTATTTATAACCTCCACACATGATGCAAGTCAGGTTACTTTGAGGTACAAACATTTGAGATTTAATTTTGTTATTTTCATTTGATTTTAATTTGCTTGTATTGTTACCATGTAACCTACAGTAATTATATTCCTATTTTTATTAAATGTACCTGAACTTTGAAAAGGTGTCCCATTTCTGTTATTACTGTTTCTCTCCTAGTCTTACTGTGTTTTGTTCTCTATGTTTATTGTGTCTAGTCCTTCAACAAAGGATACTAGGTCTCCTACGTTTGACCATCCTCTACACCACATTTCTTTTTCTTTTCTGATATATTGTGGTAGCCTGTGTATCAACACTCACTCAGTTAGTGAGTTTCGTCCAATACATCACGTAAATACTTTGCTTTAGTTAAATGCCATTCAGTATACTTCTTGTAAGTGTCCCACGAACTATTTTAATACTTCGTATCTAAAAGCTGTAATGTTAGCTTGTCTTGGGCACTGTAGATCAGTATTTCCTCTTAAACTTCTTTAACTCCTCCCATGGTTTAAATCTTCAGAATGAGCATTACCCCATTCTGTGACATCTCCAGATGAATATCCTAATGCAAAATCTGTCTTCTTGTGATCACTCCACTTACTGGGTAATGATCTGTTAAATACTTTTAAGAAATAGATTGGGTGAACTTCCACCTCCAGCTTATAGTTGGAAAACTGTTTTGCCCTATTTAAGCTATTGCTCAATTCCAAATCTTCTACCATCGCCACAGGTAAACTTACACAATTTCCAATTTACTCGGTTTGTAAGCTATTGTGAGTGTCTGTAATTGCACTCCAAAGTTTTTGTAATTCTTCTTGGCAATCTGTAGTATTACCCTCAAAGGTGGTGGAGCTATTCTATAAACTGATAGTATCTTCTACAAAATTATGAAGTTTGGTTTCTAAAGATTTAAATATATCTTCATTATTTAAGAGCTTGTTATGCTCTAAAGAGTCTACCCATATATTCATAATGGAAATTTCAAGTTGTACTTCGTCAAACTCATCTCTACCATTACGAAAATATTGGTTGAAGCGAGGCCCAAGAGCGGCCTAAAGACCAGCTTATAAGTGAACATTATTTTTAGTCTTTTTAAAAAAAAAAAATCTCACGGGATAGATAAGGATGGTTCTCGGGTAGGACAATCTTTATTGTCTGTAATACAACATACAATCACCATTGATCTTTGTTTTACAATTTCCATTACCAATCTTGCACCATAAAAAAATATACTCATCGGCATTCAATTTCTTCTTCCTTCGGCTACTCAAAGTAAATGGCATACTAGGAACAACTGTACCATAAGGCTGCTTAGCCAAAAGTCCTGTTGTCTCTGCTATACTCCATGTCTTCCATGTTAAAATATTTCCATCTGGAAAGGCTTCAAGGCCACCATAGTCTGCATGGTTGCCCCATACGACAGCAAGAGTAAGCCATGTACTACCTCCGAAAACTGCTTGTACATCACATGTGAAGTTCAAATGGAGTCCACGAAACACATTTGGACCTCCAATTAACTGTTGTTTATTAAACTGTCCAGCCAAATCAATGTCAATAGCTTTCAAACTGCAATACACAGGAAACCTGCGCCACCAGCGACGACGCCATGCACGTCGCTGAGGCATTGCTGTTAACGTGTTAACGTGCCACAGCAATGCCTTGGCGACGTGCATGGCGTCGTCACTGGCGGCACAGCTTTCCTGTGTATCGCAGTTTGAAAGCTATTGACATTGATTTGGCTGGACAGTTTAATAAACAACAGTTAATTGGAGGTCCAAATGTGTTTCGTGGACTCCATTTGAACTTCACATATGATGTACAAGCAGTTTTCAGAGGTAGTACATGGCTTACTCTTGCTGTCGTATGGGGCAACCATGCAGACTATGGTAGCCTTGAAGCCTTTCCAGATGGAAATATTTTAACATGGAAGACATGGAGTATAGCAGAGACAACAGGACTACTTGATGTACTGTATCGGGTATGTTTTCTGTGAAACTGATAACATTTGTGTCAATATCTGTTAACTTTGTTGCCTGCTCTGTTATTAGAACTGTGAAGTCCTCTTTTATTGCTTTAGTTACCTTACTAGTAATAGTTTTTTACATGATATCTTGTTTTGCATGAAACTTAACATGCAATTTCTTCTGTTGTAGTATTTTTCCTCTGAGCTCTGTAAGGTCAAAGATAGTAAGGTTGAAGATAACATTTCGAAATTTGTGCTTGAAGTGTCAAATTTAGGGTTTAAAGTGGCAAACAGTTTTTTATTATTGTCATTATATTCTTTCAATATATCATTTAAATCTGTTGTTATGTGAGTACTAGTTTCTTCTAATTTTTGATTAATGCTTTCCATTAACTGTTTATTATTATCGGCTAATTGTTGCTTTAGTGACTTAAATATTTCATTCATTTCTGTTGAACACAGACAGTATGACAAAATTCACTGCATTTAGTATCTCATCAAATGGTGGCTGCTTCTGCCAGCTGATGGTGGTGTGCCGTTGGTGCTCATAGGCTGCAACTAGGTGGCTATGTGCCGCCAGCAGTCAAAGATTGCCCCAGGTTGTTGTATTGAGATGCATCTGTAGCATGCCGCAGCACCCACGATTTCTGTGTCTCTCCATCAAAATTCTTCTTAGTCATTGATCTTTTTCGTGTCGGATGACACTGTTGTGTTGCTGATATTGGCAAGCAATTTTCAATTTAAATTCGCATTTAACTGCTTAGTTCTGCATCACTTGTTGTTTGTTGCCCATAGCAACTCTATCTTCTTGGTATACATGCTCTTTGTTTATTTGGCAAATTCTGTCGTTAATGCTCTTCTTTTGCAATTTTTCCTCAAGGACATGGTTGTCATATATGACAAAAAAATAAATAATATATCCATTTTTGTTTTGGTTGTGTTAGTTGGTTAAGTTTGCTTTTGTATCACTTGGTACTAGTTCACTTGCATCATACACAATGCATCACAATATTCTGTTAAAGGATTACTTCTATTTTGATGAATCTGACTTGTATGTAATTCTGGTTGCCACGCAGAACTTTGTGGACCAACTGTGCTGTGCCACACCTGTGTGGACTTCTCCAAAGTGTCTTCTCCGCTGCAAGAAATTGCTAAAGCTTTCCGACTAATGACTTATACCAAATTATCAAATGATGACTGAACACACATCTTCAATTTCAACCGCCCATTTCCAAATGTTTATTGCATAAAGGCATTTCCAGTTCACTCCGTTAACATGACGTAAATTAGCTTCTTCTTTATGAGAACTCAAAGAAGAGCACCGCTGATCTAACAGTAATGCAGAAGGTTTCCTATGTTAAAATCAAAAAACATAATTTGTTTTTCTCCTAAGAGATTCCATAATCCCGTTTATTCTGAGTGCATCTTATGGGTCCATAGACAGCATTCTGCTGTCTTCTACGCACTATGCCTACTTCTTTCCTCGTTTGCCCAGCCTGTAGGAGCAGATATGGTGCACACAGTAGGTGTGTTGATATTTGACCTTGCTACTTTACTTAAACTTTGTGAACATCTTTAGCTGATACGGCAATTCTTCGTACAGCAGAACATTGATCCAAAATGTCCTGTTACACTACAAATTTTCCAAAAATATATTTCAGTTGCTCATCACATCTAGTACATACTTGCTTTGTTGTTCCATCTGATCCATTTTCCCAACCAAGTAAATTTATATAGAAAAAGGCCAGTGACTAGTAATCTGATCTCTGCCATATGCTGTTTTGTCATTCAAATTTGCATGTCTGAAAGCACATCTGTATTTGTAACATGCAAAGGATATATGACATATTTACGTTCTCGTTTTCACATTTCATTCCGTCATTGTAACTGTTATGAATTTTAATAGGTGTCTTTGAGGAGAAGGGGTCGCATGAAATTCGGGAATTTATGTTGTTTGATTCATACCGAAACTTTTTACAGGAACATGGATGATCTAATTTCACAACAGAAGGTATTTGCCATATTTTGTTCATTTTATCTGGCATATGTTTTATGTTGTTTTCTAATTTCATGACTTAGCCTATCACATCATATTGAGTGGATGTTCTGTTCTGTTCATAGTTATAAGATGCGCTGAGAAAAAGATTTTAACTGCAACAGACCATTGATTACTGAATTACATGTGTAGCACTTTCACACCTTATTCAATAAAGTAATGTATGTTTTTTTTCTTTTTGCAGGAATTAGACAAACAAATTATAGATTATACAAGCACCTACGAACCTGATGATCAGTTAGAGTGGTCTCTTGTCTTAGAAGAAATAAAGTCATTTATTAAAGCTGATGGTGTTGTCAGTGTTTTGCATGCAGATTCAAATACCATTGTGCTTTCCCACAGGTATGAAAAGTAAAAGGATATCTATTGATATATTACAAACCTTAAGTAATTAGTTATTTGTGTAGATAGGCCTAGTTATAAAGGAGGATAAATTAGTTGTGCCTTTTAGAACATTATGTATTATTAAAATAAACATTAATTACTGATTTGGTCCACACACATTTAATGTAATGTAAAATCTCTTTCTAAGATCTTTTCCAAATAATTTATTCTGGTTTTATTATTAGCATATAGCCCCAATATGTAGGATTACTAGTCTGCTGCTTTCTTAAAAATTCAAACATTTTTGTTCGGGCATTCGCCATACCCACACCCTGCTTTCGGATCGCCACATTGTGTACCGTGATTTGTCACTCCACACAATGCTTTCCTTGTATTCAATCATCCAATGTTTACGCTCCTTACACCAAGCAAGGCATCGTGTGGCATTTAGTGGCATGATGTGTGGCTTATGAGCAACCACTCGACCATTAAATCCAAGTTTTCTCACCTCCCACCTAACTGTCATAGTACTTGCAGAGAATTCTGATATAGTTTGGAATTCCTGTGTAATGGTCTGGATAGATATCTGCCTATTACACATTATGGCCCTCTTCAACTGTCGGTGGTCTCTGTAATCAACAGGTGAGATCAACCTGTATGCTTTCGTGCTGTACGTGTCCCTTCATGTTTCCACTCCACTATCACATTGGAAACAGTGGACCTAGGGATGTTTAGCAGTGTAGAAATCTCGTGTACAGACATATGACACAAGTGACACACAATCATCTAACCGTGTTCGGAGTCTGTGAATTCTGCGGAGCACTCCATTCTGCTCTCTCACAATGTCTAACGTCTACTAAGGTAGCTGATATGGAGTACCTGGCAGTAGGTAGCAGCGCAATGCACCTAATATGAAAAATGTATGTTTTTGTGGGTGTCTGGATACTTGATCACGTAGTGTATGTGTTGTACAATAATGTAATATTGCAGCCACATGAAGTGGTACTTGTGAATACCATCTGCAAACTGTGTTCTGAATAGAGTTGGTAGTAAAGAAGTAATAAATTAAAACGCTGTATTTGATGCTGAAGTTTTACTGCGTGAACAGTGAAAATGAAAATGTGGTAAGGGATAAACTTTTTTTCCCATCAGTTTTCTTGGGGGGGGGGGGGGGGGGGGGAGTTTCAGCTCGAAAAAGTTTCTGGAAAATTTGCAGTTATGTGCAAAGTTTGTTTCAAGTTTATAAGTGCTCTCATTCACAAATACTGGCTGCTAAGTCCAGATATTTGTATGCCATCAGTTAGGCTGCCTCAGGACAAAGACTCAGTTTCTGACTGTAATTCTTGTCTTACTTGATTAACCTTTTAACATAATCTACTCATAATGTGGTATCCACATTATGAGTAGATTATGACAGCATTTTAAATTCTGTCAGTAATTATGTAAAATATTGGAAATCAAATTTTTGTTGCCCAAGGAAGCAGTTAGACAGACAACCTGCAACTAGTATTGTGTTCTGAGACAGTTGCTTAGTAATATAGGTTTCTTCCTAAACTATTATTGTAGTTCTTTGTTATCACTTAACGACACTGAAGTGCCAAAGAAGCTGGTGTAGGCAGAATACGTGCTTTGGTCAGCAACACATATATAAGACAACAAGTGTCTGGTGCAGTTGTTAGATTGGTAACTGCTGCTGCAATGGCAGGTTATAAAGACTTACGTGAGTTCAAACATGGTATTGGAGATGGTGCATGAACGATAGGACACAACATCTCTGAGATAGTGATGAAGTGGGGATTTCCCCATACGATCATTTCACAAGTGTATCTTGAATATCAGGAATCCAGTAAAACATCAAATCCACAACGTCACTGTGGCTGAAAAAAGATCCCGCAAGAACAGGAGCAATGATGACTGAAGAGAATCATTCAGCATGACACCCTTCCGCAAATTGCTGCAGATTTCAATAGTGGGCCATTAACAAGTGTCCGCATGCAAACCGTTCAACCAAACATCATCAATATGGGCTTTTGGAACTGAAGGCCCATTCATGTGCCCTTGATCGCTGCATGACATGAAACTTTACACTTTGCCTGGGCCTCTCTACACCGACAATGGACTCTTGATGACTGGAAACTTGTTGCCTGATCGGACAAGTCTCGTTTAAAATTGTATCGAGCAGGTGGACTTGTATGGGTATGGAGACAATCTCATTACTCCATCGACCCTGCATGTCAGCAGGGGACTGTTTAAGCCGGTGGAGGCTCTGTAATGATGTGGAACATGTGCAGTTGGAATGATATGGGACCCCTGATATGGCTAGATATGGCTCTGGCAGGTGACACATACATAAGCATTCTGTCTGATCACCTGCATCCATTCATGTCCATTCCGACAGACTTGGGCAATTCCAGCAGGACAGTGCGACAACCCTCATGACCAGAATTACTACAGAGTGGCTCCAGGAACACTTCCGCTGGCTAGCAGACTCCCCAGAAATGAATGTTATTGAGCATATCTGGGATGCCTTGCAGTTTGCTGTTCAGGAGAGACCACCACCTTCTTGTACTCTTACAGATTAATGGACAGTTCTGCAGGAATCTTGGTGTCAGTTCCCTCCAGCACTATTTCAGGCATTAGTCGAGTCCATGCCATGTTGTGTTCCGGCTCTTCTGCATGCTCTTAGGGGACTGCACAATATCAGGGAGGTGTACCAGTTTCTTTTGCTCTTCAGTGCATAATGTTCAAAGATCTGAGTTATTTCCTCTTGTATATGAAATTATATGCCTAGGTTTCATACTATTTTCTACAAAAGTGTCTGTAACTGACTGGATGTTTGAGAACCTACCACCAATTTCTGGCATAATTCATATGTTTATGTCTTAATGTAAAATGAATGTAGACTTTCTATAGAACTTGAATTTTGTCGCCGCATGGACAATACATATATGTTAGGAGTATTTTCTCACTGGTGTCCCACCAACTGAAGTGATTGGGTGAGTAAGGTGCTGGACTTTTTGTTGAGAAGTGCAGGTTTCATGTCTGTGTAGCCAAGCTGAGTGGTGCAGTTATTAAGACATGCTCTTGAGGTCACTGTAGATGAATGTTGTGATGGTTCCTGCATGAAGTCAATGGTCAGTTCATCTCTGCATCCTTTTTCTGACCAAGCTACTGCTGTCTTTGATCTTAATGTCACTGGGACACAAGAACTGTATCCTCCCTGCCTTTTACAGATGTCTTGTAGATACTGTTCAGCATTTATCACCACCTAAGGATCACATGACTGTAAACTACATTTCTCATTTAACTAGTATATATGAACCTTCAAGTTTTGATGATGTGTTCAGTTGTCTCATGTTATGTTGACAGCATAGTGTGCAAGACAGCTTTGCAAGAGTATGTGTGAGCTAGTTTTACAGCTAGAAAACATAGTTCCTTGGTATTGCATTGAATTGTGAACTCTTTGACAGAAAGTTTGTCTTGACATCTGTTATAAATTTGGCGTCAGTGTTTTCCTCTCATATAAAGTCACTGTCTGATGCCATCATTTATAATATTTGGCTAGTTTGCATGGATACTGAAGATAAGCACCAAACTAAAGTTACCATACGGAACACTTTTATGTGGAGATGATTATGATTTTTGTTTTGTTACTGTCTGCAAAGCTGTATATTGAGCCAGCTTGCATAGTAGTTAAGGCATTGAAACTCAAACTCTGGAGGTTTGGTTCAGTTCCCCCATTTGGTTGTCAACATATAAGTTTCCTGTGATTTCCTAATTCGCTTAAGTCCAATGTCTAGATGATTTTTCTATAGAGAAAACGGGCAATTTTCTTCCACATTTTGAGTTCATCCTCCATCTCTAATGACATTGTTCACAATGGAACATTTTAACACATACATTTCTTCTCCCTTGTAAAGTCATGAAAGAGGTTGATACTCTCTTCCTGCCCTTAGTCAGAAAAATAGTGTATCTCTGTAAAAAACAAAAAGAGAGAGAGAGAGAGAGAGGACAGTGTATTATATTGGAATGAATATTTTTAAAGTAATTGCAGACAGTATTTCGATACGTTATGATTATAAAGTTAAAATTATTTGCTTCATAGCCATTACAGTTTTATTAATCGGCTAATATTGCGTTGAAGGAGGAGGATGTTACTCCCCTGTTTTCTGCGGGTATACTCCTATTCAGTATATGTACAGCGTATTCTAGCATTTTACTTCAATCTTGCCAATGTTGCTGCTTGTATTTTTTGAACATGATTGTTTAATCTGAAAATCTGAGCTTAGATCAATGAAAAATTGCAACAAATGTGATATGGTGCAAATTGCTTGAAACATATGGACATATGTTTTGCAAGAAGGTCTTACAGCTGAAACAAATACTGAAATCCAAGGTGTCAAGATCAGACTGTGAATATATTTAACTGTAGACATAACAGAATTGTATAAATACATGTATAAATTTTTATTTCATGTTTCTAGACTCAGTCCATTAACAACTCCGCCCGTTGAGAAGTCTCCCATTATGAACCTCACTCTTCAAGAAATACTCATAATTGGCAACTGCAATGATCAGGTCAGACAATATTATTGGTATAAACCTAAAATATTACTGAAAGTTTAAAAAAAATCTTCAAATACTTATTGTGCTGTGCTACTTTTTTAACTTCTACAGGTAAAATTTAGTGAACTGACAATGGATATGTTTCGAATGGTGCAAACCCTTGAAAGAGAACCTCAGGATGAATACAACCATATTTATGATGCATCTCCTGCTCCAGTGCGGGCTTCCATTGTAAGTGTTAACTACCATGTAATGTGTGTGACTTAGGACTAGAGTTACATTATTATTTTTGTCTGGATGGGCCCCACAGCCTCAATATATTTGAAAAATGACACGATTCCACCAGACTGTATTTTAAATTACTTTACTACACTGCTAGCTTCAGACACTGTCCATTTTCGTGTGCATCCAAAAAAACATACAAAACACTATAATAATAAAAAAGAAGAGCAAAAACATGGAAGTCATACACAAAAGTTATGGGATACCTCCTAATATCATGTTGGATCTCCTTTTGCCTGGTATAGTGCAGCAATTTAAAGTCGTTGAAATTTCCCTACTTGAGCCAGGCTGCTTCTATAACCATCCATAATTGTGTAAGTGTTGCTGGTACAGGACTTCGTGCACAAACTGACCCCTTGATTATGTCCCATAAATGTTCGATGGCATTCTTGTTGGGCGATGTGGATGGCCAAAAGATGTACTCGAATGGTCCAGAACTGTCATAACCTGATGATGGGGGTCACAATATGCTTATGTGAACCCCTCAGTCGAATAGGAAGCGATGTGGGATTTTTCAGGTCTTCCAACTCTTTGGCACGCACTGCTTCATGCAAGGGAATAAGTCGGCGACAGGGTCTAGCTCAGGTTTATCAGATGTCTGTGGTTGGATATTGTGCAGAAAGACTCGGGTATCTGGCTAGGGAGGTAGAAATGGAGAAACTAGCTTCTGGGTTGGTACCTTGGTCTGATCATATTGCCTCGTCCCAAGTTTACATGAACATGTCGAAGGTCACAGTATCCAGGTCATAATTTTAACGAGTTTAGAACATAGACGAGGCTTACTACATACTAGAACTGCTAGAACAAATAGCCTGCCGGGCCTATTACTTCGACTCTTATCATCAAAAGGAGCCACTTTCTTATTGCTAAAATCGAACCCTCAGATTCCATTACATGTCACACTGTAAGTGACAATCAGTCATAGGTACATGTAAGCCATGACAGACTAACTACCCACAGTCCAGAGGTATCTGTAAGCAAGAATACAGTTCCTTCTTAGTGTATAGGTTTAATTGAATAGATTTTTCCACTGACATAATTTTCTGCTTTTGGCTGATGAGTCATGTGAGGCTTGTCTGCTGGCAGGAACTCTCGAACTGTTGAGCTCTGTTTCGCTGGTCGACTGGTGGCCTCTGCTTATAGATTTTATGTGAATGAGTCACATTTTTACCTGCAGTTCTCAATCAGCTAACTTGCAATCAGCATGTCTCCTTTTTTTCCAATCCCTTCATGATTCGCTCACTACAAAATGATATTCGAAAAAATCATAGCTCAGTGATGTGTTTGGGAACATGAAGTCCATGAATTGCAGCAAATGGGCTCCTGGTAGCTGAACGCAACAATTTCCAGTCAATGATCAGTTCAGTTAGACTAGAGGGCCCAGTTAGTTCCAAGTAACGCAGCCCAGGCCGTTATGGAGCCACCACCCACAAGGTTTCATGATGCCTTGTTGACAACTTGGGTCCATGGCTTTGTGGGGCCTGCGCCACACTTCAACCATATGATCAGCTCTTACCAACTGAAATCGGCACTCATCTGACCAGGCCACAGTTTACCATTCGCATAGAGTCCAGCCTATATGATCACAAGCTCAGGAAAGGTGCTGGATGCAGGCAGTGTCGTACTGTCGGCAAAGGCACACACATGGATTGTTTGCTGCCATAGTCTATTAACGTGAAATTTTGCCACTCTGTCGTAATGTATATGTTCGCCCTACATCCTTCATTGATTTCAGCGATTATTTGATGCAGTGTTGCTTGTTTGTTAGCACTGACAACTTTATGTACATGCCACTGCTTTTGGTTGTTAAGTGAAGTCCGTCAGCCAGTACTTTGTCCATGGTGAGAGATAGTGCCTGAAATTTGGTATTCCCAGCATGCTCTTGACACTGTGGATCTCTGAACATTAAATTTCGTAAAGATTTCCAAAATTGAATGTCCCATGCGTCTAGCTTGAATTACCATTCCACATTCAGAGTATGTTAATTCCCTTTGTACGGCCATAATCACGTCAGTAACCTTATCACATAGGTACAAATCACAGCCCTACCAATACAATTCCCCTTTATACCTTGTGCATGCGATACTGCTGCCATCTGTATATGTGCATCTCACTATCTTGTGACTTTGTCATCTCAGTGTATAACTACATTGGATATAGAATTAAACAAACATAATAGTTACCTGCTGTCAGTGCTGGATTTTTAAGAAGAGAGGTTCCCGTACTGTGACCTTCTGGAGGAGGAGGTAGGGGAGGAGTGTTTTTGAAATTTAGACTTCTTAAATTATTATTTCAACACTTTTCTGTGCATTTTAAAAGCCTGAATACAACCTTTTTACTGGTAAAAAATAAAGTTCCATTGTACCACATCCCAAAATCTGCAGTTCTGATTTCTTGTTGTCAGAGGGTACTACTGGTGCATACCAACACAGATCAAACACCGTCCTTAGTAACAGATGTGGCCACATCATTGTCAGTTCATTAAAAAATCACGTGTATTGCATATTTGTGTGCACTCTAGTCGTCAGCTACCGTCTTGGCATCAGGGAAATGAACCATGTAATATTTACTACAAATCACACTGCAAGCACCTGTTCAAATGACTGTCACATTTACATGAATGCACAGCCCGTGGTTTTTTAATGAACTGACAGCAGTGTGTCCACATCTGTTAGTATAAGTAACTACTATGTTTATTCAATGCTACATCCAATGTAGTTACATGACTTTCATGTTTTTAATGACCGTTTTTATTTTTTTGTGTGTTGTATGTTTTTAGATGCATTTGAGAACGGACAATGAAACCAGCAATGCAAATAAAGTTATTTAAAACATAGCCTGGTGGAATTATGTAATTTTTCAGACATGTTATTCTCTTTATGTATAAAGCACACACTTCCATGAAATAATTGAAAAATTACTTGCTTGTTGCTATCCACTAGACAGTATGATATCAGAAAGATATATTTCTGCTTTCACAAAAGGCTTACTTTATTTGATGTCTTCTTATTACATTGGTTCAATAATTCAAGCAAGGTATGAGTCCTCCACAACACTGCCCTTCAGTTGATTTCATTACTTTTGTGAGTAATTCTGTTCCATAACGTATTGTGTTCATCTTGTTTTTTATTCATTTTTATTTTTTATTGTATTATTCATGTTTTGTGCTTCTCATAAATCAAACATTTTCTTAAATTTATTTTCAAACTTTCATTTTTCTATTTTTTGCCCTACACTTTAAACTGTTATACATACCTTGTTGTCTGTCTATAGTCAAAACATTGACAGTTTATTCATTTTAGGTCTTGAAATATTCATTTTCATCCTAGTTGAGGTTTCTTTTGAAATTATTTGTCTCAGCTGGCACATTTCTTCCTTTCTTGTGGCATTTATTTGTGCTGTTTTGCATTGATCTTGTATTCTAGTCTGCTCTGCAGTGTAACATCCCTTTCCTCATTTGTTGGGGCATTTGCTTTTCCCATATGGGCTATTTCTCCTGATATCATTTGCGTTTCTTCCAAAAAAATATCATGATGTCTGCTAGTATTGTCCTCTTTTTAATACAATTTTACTTCTTATTTGTGTATGTTGGTGGATTATGTAGAACATGCAGTCTGCTTATTTCTCAAACTGAAATTTTTGAGAGTTATATATAGAACTTAAATGACTACAGTAGTAGCTGCTTCTTTCTAGTCTCTAGATCTTCAAACTTTGTTGTAAATGTTAACAGCGCCATGTTCACATTGTTGAATGCTCTGTTCTGTCATTAATATTCTGTTTAAGAAAGTATTCTAATACAAGCAGTATGTCAGCTTTATTTCTCTAGTCCTATTTTACTTTTTCTCCATATAAATCACCCACTTCCAAATTTTTTTTGTACATTTTTACTCAGTCTTACACTTAAACATTGTATCTGTACATAGTCATGTAGTATTATTCTTGTGTTATTGTTATCAGTTGTGAGCAAAGTTGTACAGTGGTTAGGATACTGGACTCATATTTGGAAGGAGTAGTGTTCAGATTTCTACTGAGCTATTGCAGTAAGAGATTTCTAATTTAATCTATGAGAGATAAGTAAAAATTCCATGGCATAGCACAAAGCTAGCCTTGATGTCAATGATTTTCTTTGAACATGTTGCACAATAGTATAAGTCAAATGAAAACTTGATGTGTGGAAGAGTTTTGTTTCTATGGGATTTTAAAGGAAATGTGTTGTACGTGTGTTATTCAAATGAGTAAAAAATTGATTCTCCATCAGTGTATGACAGAATCAGGTAACAATGAAAAAAAAGAAACATTTTCCAGATGTCCTGCAACATTTTGTATTTAATATTTCAGCTTCTTTAGCCTTCATCAGGTCACAGCTGACTGTGGCAACAGCTCAGATAACTCTTGAAACACAGATATAGACGATATGAAGTAAAATACACGGGAAAAAATCACAAAAATAATGGAATGTATGAAGTATGGGGGAAAGGAGATGAAACCAGAGGGAATAGGGCTGATAGTGAAGGTGAAAATTAGCTAAAATGACATGAGAGCAGTGAAATCAAAGAAAAAAATAAATAAAAGGGCCATAACAGTGGGATGCAGATCAGTGGCTGGATATGTCTCAAGAGAAGGGACAGCAGTTGTAAATGGATAAGGTGAGATTCGTATGTGTGTGCTAGAATAAGGAAAGAGAAGGGGTGATAAGGTCGAAGTTCAACAAGTTCAAGTGGCACAGGAAGGCACGGGAAACAGCATGTTAAAATAGGCAAAAGAGAGAGAGATTTATATTGATAATTTATGTCGGGGTTGAAGAATGTGGGACATGAGATGCTGCAACAACATTTTGCGCTGTCACGTGGCCGTGTATTGAGCACAGACGAGATCGTTGATTCAGTGTGGCTAATAAGTCATAGCCTGTGAAGTTTGGAAGACTAGTCCCTGTCTGCCACCTACCTATCCCTTCCCCTGCTCCCACTCCAATATTATACAACCTTCTGTTCCACCAAAGCACGCACAGATCTTTATCCACTTCTCTCCGTTACCGCTCCCCCCCCAAACCCAAACCTTTCAACTGCACGCAGTACCCCTACCCTGCCCCACAATGTCCCTGCACGCTCTCACAAGCAGCACTACATCTTCCCCCGCCCTTAACCTGCTATCACTCCCCCTCCCCACCCATACCACCTCCTTACCCCCACATCCTACACTGGATTGCTAATACCATCAGGCATAGTTGCTCTGTGTGATGAGTAGGCTGATAGATCTGTAGCTGTTATTATTATTATTATTATTATTATTATTATTATTATTATAGCCTGTTTGTCACCTTCTTCTGAAGCAAAATATTACAGTAATGTTCTAGTTTGAGGATACTGCCTACCTCCCTAGACATTCTATAAATAATTTTGTGAGTTTCACTTTCATTGCCTTTTCTTCAGCTTTAATCATTTTTATAGAAACATCATTTCCAGCTGTCTGTCTTTCACAGGTAGCAAGTAAGGAAACATAAATGTGCTTTAAGCAGAATATTTGTAAGATGGCCGCACAAATTACAATTTAACCCCACTTTTACATTCCTGGAATTAACATTTTTCCACCGTTTATGACATTTTTCATCAGTCTTGTCAAATTTCCTATGCCCACGATGTTAATTTGCACCTGATTTTGCTTCAACATATTTATAATTTTCCCGCCATTTATGCATTACAAAAAAATGTTTGTGGAGAAAAAAATGACACTGGCACAATGTTGGCCATCCAATAGTGTTTACAAATATTACGTGGTTAAGTTTCCTGATACCAGGGCACTCTACTCAGTGGGTCCGCAGCTCGTGGTCGTGCGGTAGCGTTCTCGCTTCCCGCGCCCGAGTTCCCGGGTTCGATTCCCGGCGAGGTCAGGGATTTTCTCTGCCTCGTGATGACTGAGTGTTGTGTGATGTCCTTAGGTTAGTTAGGTTTAAGTAGTTCTAAGTTCTAGGGGACTGATGACCATTGATGTTAAGTCCCATAGTGCTCAGAGCCAAACTCTACTCAGTGTATTTGAACTGGTAAACATGTAACAGTTCGAACAATTCATGCGGTATCTCCCGCTGTGTGGTGGCTGATTTGAGTAACTGGGTTCGTTTGAATGAAGATATCATGACCAATCACATCCATTTCCAAACTGTCTCTACTGTGCAACCGCAATTTCGTGATTGTTGTGATCTTCATGACACCTTTGTCGAACCATATTTAGCATGTTTCAGCATATGGCCACTTGAAGCACTAGTTGATACTGTCATTTACTTTGTGTTGCTCAAATGTTTTTAGTTTAAACACAGCGTTGGTTACGTATGTTATTCATGCTGAGCAAAACGTGATTCGAGAATTTATTCTATTTGTCAAGTGCATTATTGACGTATGTATTTTTTGTGCTGTTACACAAACAAACAATGTGAGTGATAGTTTGTGTGTGTGTGTGTGTGTGTGTGTGTGTGTGTGTGTGTGTGTGTGGTTTTTTACATTATTGATGAGGCACCGTATCTGATAACCTCAAAAAGATGATTACAGTGCAAGAGACGCAGAATAACACACATTCAAACACCATACAAAATACTTATTTACATATTTCCACTTGACAACGAAAAAAAATTTCTCGAAATGCATCATGCTGAGTATGAAAATATATGTAACTGGTGCAGTATTTCATTATATAAATAATGAATGACACCTGTAGGCTTTCAAAAACATTGATTATGACATGTGAAATTCAAACGTTCCCTCTTCCCAAACAGTTATCAGTTCCAGTTAAATCAGTGGTTTTTATTACATAAAGTGCAAGTGGGTATCCTATACATAACTTTTTCAGCTTAAAATGCTGTTTCCCACATTTTACATTTTCCCGTGATTTACACCATTTTTTTCGAAGTCCCTTGAAAAGTGTAAAAGTGGAGTTATCTTATTTTTATGATTTAGTATCTGTTGTTAGATAATAGCTTCTAATGATGATTGTACTTTTTCTTGTAGGAAAAGAATTATGGTATTGGAGGAAGTAAAGGTCCATACCAGTTAGTATGCCAAGAGAATGGGGATCGACCTATGAAACGTGAAAATCCTCACAAATATTTGTTGTACAAACCAACTTTCAGTCAAATTATGGTGTTTCTTTCATCAGGTACAAACTTTTAGGAATTATTTCCTACAGCCTACTTGTGTTCTGAAATAGAGCAAATAATATGCAGAAGTTTTGAGGAATTTTAAAATGCATGTGGTTGCAAACTACCAGTTCAGCATAACTGCAGGATACTGTTAGTGGTCATAATAGTAGCAGTATCTGCACTAAAGCAATTTGAAGTCTAGTTATATTTATCAAAAATGACTTTAAATTAGAGTGACTCTCTGACTGTAGATGTGTGTCGAATACAAATCGATAAATCCAAGGTTCAATCAAGGATTTGCCTATTAATGTGTAGGTTACTAAACAATTGGTTGAATTTACCAATGCTCACATAACAGAAAGTCAAGGTCATTCACCTCCAACAGGAAAATACTAGCTATAACACAGTAATGTTAAAACAATTTATTGGTTTGATAAATGCTTTGGTTAGGTTTAAATTATTATATTTGCAGTAACCAGATTTTGCGAAACCCATAATTTTGTATCAGTGAAATTATTATTATTATTATTATTATTATTACAGAGACCAGTGTCACATAGTTAGGTTATCACATGTGTCAACAACATGTTACTGCATGATGGCTGCCTGTGCAAATTTCAGTACATGAAGCACTTATCTTAGAGCATGTGTTGAAGTGTTTAGTTTACTTTGTAATACTGTGGAACTGAATGTCTTGTTAGCTTTGATTCTCAATTATATCTACTGGCTGAAAATATTTTACTTTCTATGTAAAGTGCAAATATTACTTCTTAAAAGTGTGATCGGCATTGGTACCGTCAGTTGAGTAAGAGTGTGGTCAGCATTACACAAAGATGGTAAAAGATATCACCTTGGTTCTTTCACAGGCCAATAGAGGTAACCTTTGTTCTTCATGCAATGTCCATGAAGCATTAGTTCACTTTGAATTCTTGACTGAGATACACATGAAGAGATGTGAGTGTAGCTTATATGTCACATTTTGAGGCTGTATTTCTCCGTAGCTACACCAAATGAGTCATGCAACAGCATCTAAATATGTGTGGAAATCAA
This sequence comes from Schistocerca piceifrons, assembly GCF_021461385.2. Lineage (NCBI taxonomy): Eukaryota > Metazoa > Arthropoda > Insecta > Orthoptera > Acrididae > Schistocerca > Schistocerca piceifrons. Next base: position 804,482,215 of record NC_060138.1, read on the forward strand.
AGTCATCTGTAAAAAAGAGAGTAACATACTATAAATTATTGATTGGCGACTCCATAGTGTCCTGTGCACTACGACCAGATAATGGGTATACTTGGAAGGAGTCTATGTGATCGCCGTAAGCTCATTGACACCAGTGCTTACTAATTTAAGTTATAATTACAGCACTGAAGATGGTCACTAAGTGACCGAAAATCGATTTTGTGATAATAAACAAAAATATACGACCAATGCTGTCTCTCCTTCCAAGTATACTATAAATTGGTTAAAAATGTGGATGACTTTGAAGAAAGTGGCTCAAGCGGTAAAGTGACTACAAATGTGTAACAACCTTTTTTTGGGGGGGGGGGGGGGGGGCGCTCATTGTTAACATTGGATTAAGTGCAAACAGAATTCATTTTCAAACAACAGTCAATGCAAATTCAACACATTCAGAACAGTCTTTCAAGTGAATATGCTCGAGACTAGGTTTCAAGCATGCTTCAGACAGATGTCAATAATTATTGACACTGGAGGTGACTGGATGTATTGTTAATTGTGATTGCACTTTTATTTTGTTTATGTTCGATGTATGCATATGTTTTAGTTTGTTGTCAAATACATTTTTCTACTGGTTAACCTGACCACAATCTTACTTAGCGGACTGTATATATTTTGTTGGCCGTCATCGTCTCCAGTACAGTACATTTGTAAAAATACTACATTTGAACCGGAAAGTAATTAAGTTAATGACCCTAACCACGCATACATATTTGGGTATTGTAGGTTTCCCAAAATCACTTGAGGTGAATACTACGATGCTCTTTGCTTGATTTCCTTCCTTGTCCTTTGCTTGTGCTCCATCTTTACATCCTTGTCGATGGCACTTCAAACTTCAGCCTCCCTTCTCTCAATAAATCTGAAAGAGAATTATGTTTGAGGCTTCATTGATATCTAAAAACAAGGAAGGAAAATGTGTTCATAAAGTGATGGTGTCATTGATAGCTAGCATAAAAATGCAAAATGTAAGTAGTGTCTTTGCAACTTGCCATTCATGCTGAGAGGAAAGGGGCTCAAATCCCAGTCCAGCCATTCAGATTTACATTCTCTGAAATTTCTGTAATTCACTTAAGGCAAATGTTGAGGTGGTTTTTCCAGTAATTTGTTTTTTTGATTAAGATAAATTGGTTATCGCCTAAGAATTGACATTCACATTTGTGAATTTGGTTGGTTGGGCAGTTTAACTATATAAAACAGTCTTCAATTTTCTTCATATGCACAGCATTTGAAGGTCAGTGTCCAAACATCAATTTATGTGTTTTGCAGGATGCATGGGTCACTGGTTCAGTTGTAGCTGACAGCAATTCTCTCTCTCTCTCTCTCTCTCTCTCTCTCTCTCTCTCTCTGAAAACTGAACATTATTATGTATATATGTACAATTTTTTCATTTAACAATAAGAGACTTCATATGTCTGTATCAGTTTTCATGCAATTTCTAATTAAAAATAAAATGTTATTTTTATTAAAAAACTATGGTTGTATATCTTTAAGTCACATTTGCATTTTAGAATTGATATTAAATTAAATTAAATGTTAAAAAAAGTTGCGAGGGGTTCAGTAACTTGGTAAAAGTGAGGCAAGCAAAGGATAAAATGACTCTTTTTAAGGAATAAAGTAGAAAAGTCACATATGACACTGTGTCGCAAATGACAGAAAAATCAAATGTGAAATGCTAGCAACAGATATAATATTAAAATGCGGAATTTTAGAACTGGCAAAGAAGTTAGTTAACAAGTTAAAAAAGAGGAAAGGCAGGCTGAAAATGGAATTAATGTTACTAATAGCCGACCGGAGTGGCCGAGCGGTTCCAGGCGCTTCAGTCTAGCGCCCGACCACTACAGTCGCAGGTTCGAATCCTGCCTGGATGTGTGTGATGTCCCTAGGTTAGTTAGGTTTAAGTAGTTCGAAGTTCTAGGGGACTGATGACCTCAGAAGTTGAGTCCCATAGTGCGCAGAGCCATTTGAACCATTTTGTTATTGATAGGTTGAAAGATTGAAGATAGTACAAAAATCAGTAACAACAGAGATAAAAAGAGAAGAGTAAAGTGAAGCAAAATGAATAACTGATGATGGAAAGAAGTAGACGGTGACAGGAATGATCTCAAGTGTAAGCCATACAACAAATCTCCATTTATGAAGTTCTGAAATGTTGATGCTGGAAGGGAGAATCAAAATGACTCATACAACAACAAATATATACCACACAGATGTCACTACTAAATGTATAAACTATATTCTGTAACACGTGACAGATGCAACGGTCAGGATGACACTAGTGATTGTCGTGTCTTGGGATGCTTTCATCTTGCTGCTCTGCATCTCCATACACTCTCTCCACTCGCTTTCATGTATGCAAATTACACTTGTGGAAACTCTCCTTGCCCAAGCCTTGTTTGTTCTCACTGGCAGTAGATGTCTTGCTGACATATAAACCTTGAACAGTGCTTGACAGCCACATGGGTTGTATCAAAAGTAAATTTTCCAATGATCCTTTCTTTAATGACCACATCAGTTATGGCATCTTACAATATAAACTTCATTTTCTGATACAAAGGGTGATACCAGTGATAGCAATAGGAGAGTGCATAGGATTTCACCATTGGTATGACAGTGGTCAACATTGTTTCCCTCTATTATTGATTTTCCCTGTACTCTCACATGCTGCGTCAATGTCTCCATGGAGATTGGACTCTTCTGTTAATGAGTTTGTCTATGGGCTGTATTGACTCGGGTCCCAAAGTCTGGTTTAACATAACCAGACTCATTGCTGGTAAGCTGGTAACACTTCCCCATGAGATCTGGCCAATGAAATCATTCCATTACTAGAAACAAGTGACTAGTATTATTACTTTATCAAGGTGCCTCAACCTGCTGGAAGTACAATCACCACCCTCTTGCAATCCTTCTGTGCTTTCTGACCCAACATTTCTTCACTGCTCAGGAATTGTGACCCTCTCTCTTTGCTCTGTTTGTACATATCTTAGTCTCATTCCTGTAACACTTCTGTAACTCTGCTTTTTCCACGTCTGTTTATCTTCTGCAACTAATATGATCACTGTATCTTTACTCTGTCAGATTTCTTCAGCATACCCCAATTAATAGGATCCACGTGTACTTCGTAACATTGGTACCAAGCCTGCTTCCCTGCTACTAGATTCCCTGCTACTAGAAAGTAGGTTTTGCTCAATTGGTCCTTTCATTTGCTGTGCACTAGGTTAAAGTAAGGGGTAAGTCTGTATGATTAGGTTCCAAGAACAACCCTAACTCTGGTGGTAGTTCTTTTTGCACTCTTCATAGCCCCTCCAGATACTGTTCTGGTGACAAGAAGTTCACTCCTTACACAGCTTGCTGCATAGCTTCCTGTATCTCTACTGCTTCCCACACAATGTTCTCCAAGGACTGTAGCATCTTTGTTTCCACTAGTTCCTTGTCCTATATTTCTGCTTCAGTTTGCAGCCTCGTAATGTTCCTGTTTACTGATTTTTGTACAGTTTTTGCACAATTCATCACTTTCCTAGTCAGCTGACATTGTAGTGGAGTATTGTTCAACACATCTTTCTCCAAACTCACAGTTTGCATGGTGTACCTCTCACTTGATGCCTTCTTTTCTTTTCACCCAGTTTCATTTCTTCTACTGTGTCATTCATCCTTCTGACATTCTCTCCATCAGCTATCCCAAACATAATTTTCAGAAATTGGCCTTCCACATCGGTCCAACCTCTCCTCCTCCTTGTATGTGGTACAATCCCCCTGTATCATCTCATTCCTCAACTTCTCACAAGTCCCATGTATTCTATCTGTTGTTGTTTACTACACTGCTGCCACTTGTCATCTGTCTTGTGCACTGTCTGCCTCTCCCTAAGCTCATTACCACTTCTTTGCAATATTGTTACTTTCCTACTTAAGCCGTCTGTGTTCCCATGTAATCAATCTCACTCAGTCATGCCACCCATCATGTCAGCCAACTAGATAGGTCCTTCAACCCCAGTAATCATTTCAGTGCTGCAACAGCTGTTATCGCTTGAAACTCTTTCCTGTAGAAATAACACTTGAAGCTAGTAATTCCATAGATAAGGCTCAAAATCTCTTTTTCCATCATGGAGTAATTCCTCTCTGCTGATTTTGTTTGCTTGATGCATAGTGCAGGGTGCTTACGCCCCTGCTTCTGGAGACAACATACAACCAAGAGCATGGTTGGATGCATTGCATCATAGAATGAATTCTTTACTGAAATATGAGAATGCTTAAATCAGACTTGATGTCAGAGCTTCTTTCGGTTTTTTGAAAGCACATTGACAGTCCTCTGACCAAACACATTTTGCACCTTTCTTCAGTAATTGTGTCAATGATTTGGCAACATCCTCAGATCCCTTAGTGATCTTCGGTAATAATTCAGAACTCCAAGCAGTGATCGTGGTTCCTTCACTGACTCATGCACAGAAAATTCACATATGCTTTAATCGTTCTTGGATCTAGCGTTATCCCCAGCCTTTCTAATTGTGTGACCAAAGTATGCCACCTCATCCAACACACAATTATACTTTTCTGTACTCAACCTTAAATTCTCTGCCCTCAGTCTCAGGAATTCTTCTCTTGAGTATTGTATGTGCTGTTCCATATAACTCGTATAGACAATTGTAGCAAAATAGACAATGTATCGATGGGTTTCAGTCACTGAGAACTATGTCTGACAGTTTCTGAAACGTGACTATGAAGGCTTTCCCGGCGTAATAATTGATAATATTCTTCTCGGGTATGCAGCCGGATCATTACGTCTTCATGACACAATATTTCCGAGGTCCACCTGGCTGCCATCTTCAGGTGAGAGTGCTGGTGCATATAGCATTCTGTGTCCCTCGGTGAGACAGTGTTCCGCCACTGCAGATTTCTCAGACAATCCGGACCATTCAGGACCAATGTGTTGAGGATCAGCGGCACACACGGCTGCTTCAGCCTGAGAAATCTGCAGTGGCGGAACACTGTCTCACCGAGGGACACAGAATGCTATATGACGAGACACAAATGGTTGCCCCTGTGTCTCGCTATTGGGACTGTATTTTAAAAGAATCCATAGAGATTCGTTTATCTGCCAATCTTATTAATAGAAACAAGGGTTATCCTTTACGTAAGACTTGGGATCCGGTGTTATCTGACATTAAAAAACAACGGTCTGTGGTTCGATCGTCGGAATAAAAATTTTTTAATTTTTGACAGCGATATCTCGATTTTGCCCGTTTCCACCACTGGCGGCGGGGTATGTCTACTGCGCCAGAGGGCAGTCACAGCACCTTCTCGCGCACACATTGTGGGTCTTCTGCGGCCTATATAGGGGCCGCCGCTTGCGCTGGGAAGTCAGTTCCGTCGAGTTCGTGCACCAGCACTCTCACCTGAAGATGGCGGCCAGGTGGACCACGGAAATATTGTGTCATGAAGACGTAATGATCCGGCTGCATACCCGAGAAGAATATTATCAATTATTACACCGGGAAAGCCTTCGTAGTCACATCAAAAGCCTCTACGGGGAGGAGATGGTGGAACTTGTGAAGAAGTTTGATAAAATTCATAAGAAGAAAGGCAAGTTGCTGAGTGCCCTTACCCTTTTGCTGAGATGCCGCAATGGAAGAGTAATACCTAAGTTTGCTAGATTTGTGTATTTTATTGATACGAAAACGGCCAACAACATCAAGAAGCGTGCCAGTTTCGCCTTAGTCAAGGAGCGAATTCGCTTCACTCGAAGACAACTGGATCTCATATCCAAGGATTTACTGTTCTTGCACTTGGAGCTATCGTCGCTGCTGTCGGATGCATCCTGGGAATGGGTGGATAGTTCTTGGGCACTATCAGATTGGACGCGTAGGAGCGCCGTCAGAAAACAGTCTTCGAAGTTTCAACGGCTTTGTGCTCAACCCATGATATCTGATGACGACACCCATCGACGGACAGTGATTAACCTCACGAGTAAAGAACTGGACGACGCCACGCTGTCAGTGTTGGAGAAAGGCCTGAATTTTGCCCCTACACCGAGGAATGTGCCTATCACCGAATTCATCTGCGCAGTCGAACAAGCAGTGTCTAGCTTTTCGGAGGATCAAGCTGAAGAGATTAGGCAAGAGGTCTCACATACATTGCGGCGGGCGCCGCCTCCACGGAGGAACATCTCCTCTCTCGAAAGGGCAGCCGTCCGGTCCATTAGAGATAACGAAGATCTGACAGTTCTACCAGCAGACAAAGGCAACGCAACGGTTCTTCTGTCACGTGATGACTATCTGGGAAAGATGGATCTCTTACTTGAAGACTCAGCATACATAACATTGCAGGACGACCCAACTGAACGGATAAAACGGAAGACGCTTTCACTGCTGAAGAAGAGTTCTTTACCTGACGACGTTCTGAAAAAACTTCGTCCTGGTGCTGCCGTGCCACCAAGATTATACGTTCTACCCAAGATTCATAAGAAAGGGGTCCCACTTCGTCCGATCGTGAGTAATTTGGGTGCTCCTACCTACAATCTAGCCAAGTATTTAGCATCTGTTCTGGGCCCTCACGTCGGTAAATGCGAACATCACATTTCCAATTCTATGGTGTTTATTCAGAGATTGAAGTCCTTGTCTCTTAGTCCCTGGGATTTGCTTGTCAGCTTTGATGTCGTGTCGCTTTTTACCCAGATTCCTCTGGAAGAATCCTTGCAATTAATTGGTGAGAAACTGGATGAGGAAACAACCAGGCTTTGTCGCCACGTGTTGACGTCGACGTACTTTTTATTCAATGACAAATATTTTGAACAGACTGACGGAGTGGCTATGGGGAGCCCATTGTCCCCAATAGTCGCCAATCTTTTTATGGAAGATTTTGAGGACATGGCGCTGAAGACAGCGTCCTTAAAACCAACCTGTTCTTGGAGGTACGTTGACGATACGTTTATGGTGTGGCCTCATAGGAGAGAAGCTCTTGACCGCCTCCTAGATCATTTTAATTCTCTGCATCCTAGCATCAAGTTTACCATGGAGGTGGAAAGTGATGGAAAGCTTCCATTTCTGGATGTTCTGGTGTACAGAAAGGATGATGAGACACTGGGACACAGTGTTTATCGAAAGCCTACGCACACTGACCGTTACCTACATGCTTCTAGCTGTCATCCATCGTTCCAGCGTACGGGGGTCCTGCGGATGTTGGCGAGAAGAGCTTATGCCATCTCAGATGGAGAAAGCTTGACACAAGAATTGGACCATCTTAAGATTGTGTTCAAGCAGAATGGCTATATAGATAAACAGATCTGTCGAGCTTTCCAGTTTGGACCTTCGCCTGAACCACCAGAAGATACCTGCAAATCGGTGGCTTTTCTGCCTTATGCTGGGAGAATTTCCTCGAACATAGGAAGGATTCTGAAAAGATATCATATCAAAAGTATTTTCCGTCCGCCAGCCAAGATTAGAGCGCTGCTGGGCTCTGTTAATGATGACTTGGGTTTGAGGAAGCGCGGTGTGTGTAAGATCCCCTGCCACTGTGGGAAGGCTTACATTGGTCAGACAATCCGGACCATTCAGGACCGATGTGTTGAGCATCAGCGGCACACACTGCTGCTTCAGCCTGAGAAATCTGCAGTGGTGGAACACTGTCTCACCGAGGGACACAGAATGCTATATGACGAGACACAGATGGTTGCCCCTGCATCTCACTATTGGGACTGTATTTTAAAAGAATCCATAGAGATTCGTTTATCTGCCAATCTTATTAATAGAGACAAGGGTTATCTTTTAAGTAAGACTTGGGATCCGGTGTTATCTGACATTGAAAAACAACGGTCTGTGGTTCGATCGTTGGAATAGAAATTTTTTAATTTTTACAGCGATATCTCGATTTTGCCCGTTTCCACCACTGGCGGCGGGGTATGTCTCCTGCGCTAGAGGGCAGTCACGGCACCTTCTCGCGCACACGTTGTGGGTCTTCTGCGGCTTATATAGAGGCCGCCGCTTGCGCTGGGAAGTCAGTTCCGGCGAGTTCGTGCATCAGCACTCTCACCTGAAGATGGCGGCCAGGTGGACCCCGGAAATATTGTGTCATGAAGACGTAATGATCCGGCTGCATACCTGAGAAGAATATTATCAGTTTCTGAAACGTCGTAGGTGCATTGTTTTATCTGAAAGGCATCCTCCTATACTGATAATGACCTCACAGTGAAGCAACTGCTGTTTTTGGTCACTCTTCCTGGCAATGGTAGCCACTCCTGCTTTCATTCACCATTGAAGAATACTTGCACTGGCCCAAATAATCCATGGTTCCCATAATGTTCAGCAAAGGGTAGGCATCTATTGTAGTCATAGCATTTGGATGTTAATAATCGCAACAAAACATATACTTCAGTGATCTGTCTGCCAACTTCTTGGGCATGGCAACAATCCTGGCCCCCATGGGCTACTACTCTCCTCAATAACCCCTTCTTCAGCTGATTATCTGTAAATTCTTCCAGAATTGGCTGCAGGTACCTCGGGACTCACTATAGTTTGTGGTAAACAGATGATTCAGTTCCTGTTTATACCCGGTGCTGAGTAATATGCATAGCTGGCAATGGACCTTTTCTTAAAAAAATCCATAAATTCCGTATAACTTCCCTTTAAGTGCTTTACCTTTCCTTGTAATTCAGTTTCAATGGCATTTGGCTATTGTCCATATCTGATAGAATTGTCCCACTCTTCCTCCTCCAAGATATCCACATGAATGATCACCAACCCCTCCATTAACCGGAAATCCTCAGTGCTAAAATTGTCCTCAAATACAGGTATTGTATTCTCATCATTTATCTCCTGTACATGTGTAACACTTATCAAGAAACGTGCCTGATCCAATATTTCATTTGCTTCCAATGGTTTCACCACACACCTTTTAGGTACACTACTGTGTGCATCAAATTGTAGTGTGATTGTTTGTTGCTTAAATGGTTTGTCATTCGGGATGGAATCACCTCCTGACATTGCTACACTGGGAGTGGTTCAACTCGACTGAAACACTTTCCCATCAGGCTCCACGATGTGTGGCCGTAGATCATTTTTGACGCTTAACTGGTACAAGAAACCCAACCCCAGATCATGTCTTGGCCCTCACTGACGTGTGACACAATATCTACATATTGTTTAAACTGGACTGTACCCAGGCAAAAATCTGTGTCCACCAATTCCAATGGTGTGACATCCTTATTCCCCATGCCATGTAATCTATACCATGGTGGCTTCCTATGCTTATATACCACAAGATCACCACTGGGCAACCGACATGTGTACCTGTGTCCATCAATATCCTGATATTCATCTTTCTTTCTATTTCTCTGCACAATCCACCTCAGCAAACGACTTTATAGCATATAATCTTACTGAGAATGTCCATAAGCAGGAGCTCAGATTCCCCTTGGCATTTAACATCTGGTCCTTTCCCAGTCCCCTACCTCTGAGGCTACTGTGACCTCTGCCTCTACTCCCATTGTCCCAGGTCTGATGACATTCCCTCCTCACATGCCTCGTTTGTCCACACCTATAACACATTATATTGGTTGAAAACACTGTCTGTCTAATCCTCAATCTTGTTGACGTATGAATTTCTTCACATTCTATTGCTAATCGGATAGCTGGGCGCAGGTCAATCAAACTCTGTGTCCATACTCTTCTTGATGCCTCTGAAAGTAATCCTCCCAAAAAAATACATCAGACACCCTCCATTCAGCCTCTTGTAAAATCATCTTATTTACCATAGCACTCTGTCCCAGCTTTGAAGGACACAGATTGATCTTCCTCATTACGTCTGCAAATTCTTCCATAGACTCGACATGCTTCTTTGTTATGGTGCTCAACTGTTTCCTAAAATATCGTGCACTATTCTCTTCTGTATACCTCTGGACTAGCCCTCTCTTAAATCCCTAAACTTTCTAGTGCCCTTGAGAGTCTCCATATACCTTGCATAAGTTTTTGCTTCTCATATTAATCTCAACTTTGCTATCATTTAAAGTTCTGTGTCATCATTTTTCCATATCTGCCAAATTCTTAAGATCTTCCACAAATGCTTGCACATCCTCAGTTGATTTCCCAGAGAAAGGAGCAACTAAACTTGCAGCTGATAAATCTGTACTTCACTGTGGAAACAGTGACTCCGCTAGACCGTGTAACTCCGTATTGTTTGTTGCCAATAACATACCTATTCATGTAATATGCAAACTGCCTCCAGTTTTGACACACCTTACATCTCTGACTCTGCAGGAGCCTTGTTCTTCCAGACATTAATATTGAAACACCAATAATAACAAGAAACGCAAAACAAAATATATTTACCAAATTCTTTTACACGGTGCTGAACAACCTTCTAAGTTAGGCGTACCTCTGACAGGTACTAGCCAGTCATGACTCCCATTACCTCTGAAGTGAGATGAATCTGCTGACACTGCTTGCAACAGAATATGCCTTACAAGCGTCCTTTCTATGACTAAAACACTCAACAACAATTAAATTTACTTGACATGTGGTACCATAGGCTTTAGGTTGAGACATTGCGATATCAGTATACAGATGCCAGTGAAATTGGACTTGGAGCAAGTAGACTTGTTTTGTGCTTTCCAAATTCCTTTATTGCAATCTTCCACCATGATTCATTACAAATAGCAGTAGTGTGGTTGAGGCATTCAGTAGCCTCGTGTGTGTGTGTGTGTGTGTGTGTGTGTGTGTGTGTGTGTGAGAGAGAGACAGAGAGAGAGAGAGAGAGAGAGAGAGAGAGAGAGAGAGAGAGACAACCTGTAATACTGACAGAGTGAAAAATGGCTGTGCGGTGGTACAACGCTACTGCTTCTGTCAGTGACATCCTCCAAACTTGGCATTTAAAGCAGTGGTGGTCGAGGAAAGACTGTCGTCTCCTGCACTACATCGGCCATGATCTGTTGTAGGAGCACTGCCACCAGTGCACTACGTCCCAGGGCTCCGCTGGCCTGCAGCGGCGGCTGTGTGTCTTGTTTCTCAGGGCAGGCTGCCCTGATGTAAAGTAGAACTCTATGAGCCTTCTGGATGGGCACCCCAAAATGTTATAGCCCCGTGGTGGTAGTGCTGCAATACTACCACAAAATGATTTCAGTACAAAAGTGGTTAGGTTTTTATACACTTATAGGTTGCACTTTCTTAAGCTTTGCTGTCCTTTGTGGCATGTATACTAAACATTTCCATGGATGCATGTGTGGAAAGTCTTCCGCCTTTGCATGTTTGTGACCAAATGTGGTTGATCCCCTAGAGCATAGTATTCCATCTGGGTTCGTCCTTATTGAAGAGGCCCATTATTTTCCTAGATATTTGAAGTGCCATGGCATAACTTCAATTATCTGTAAATTTGATTTTGCTGAGTCCCAGATGCTGTAGTGTAGCATCAATAACTTTAGCATGTATTGAAATACACACACAGATTAGTAACAATGGGGTGCTGGAGACTGATTTATTTCATTCAACAATTTAAATGTTAGAGTATATTCTCATAATGGAAAGACTGAGGAAATTCAAACAATTATAAACAAGAAAACCTAACTGATTCCCTCTCAAAGGTCGCTTTACATATGATTAGGCTCCATTTCATTTGAAAAATAGAACTGGAATGTGCTTGTGATGTACGTGCAGCAATGTGTCTCCCTGTTTACTCAGGTAGTTGGCTTATAAACCCATCATTTGCATTGCAACCATTAGTCAGCTATGACCTTTTTAAAACGGACATAGCAGTGTCTGCTAGGAGATGTCTGCATTAGTTATTGATGGTAACTGGGTGTTCACGCACTGCTGTCTCCAATGCTAACAGGCACTACTTCTGTCTCTCTTACCAAAATGTCTCTTTCTCAGCATTTCCAAACCAAATGCTTCATGTGTGTCCTCAAAATAAATGCGTCTTTATTTTTCCTGTGCTTCCTGCCATTATCACCTTTCTTCTTGTACAGGGGACACTCCAAAAGAAATGCACACAATTTTTTTTTTAAGTCCATCTTTTATTCTACGTGTTTGAAAGTTTTACAGTGTGTAGATACAAGTGTAGATACATCCTTTAGGAACAATATTTTCATTTCTCCACATAATTTCCATTCCTCTCAACTGCCTTACACCATCTTGGAACCAGCGGCTGTATACCCACATGGTAAAATTCTGGACCAACCTGTTGGAGCCACTGTTTGGCAGCGTACACAAGGGAGACATCATCTTCAAACCTTGTTCCACGAGGAGAGTCTTTCAGTTCCTCAAAGAGTTGATAGTCACATGGAGCCAGGGCAGGACTGTAAAGTGGGTGTTTCAGTGTTGTCCATCCGAGTTTTGTAATCACTTCCATGGTTTTTTGACTGACAAGTGGCCATGCATTGTTGTGCAACAGCAAAACATCCTGCTTTTGCCAATGTGGTTGAACACGACTCAGTCGAGCTTGAAGTTTCTTCAGTGTCATTACATATTCATCAGAATTTATGGTGGTTCCATATGGCACGATGTCCACAAGCAAGAGTCCTTCAGAATGGAAAAACACCATAGCCATAACTTTTCCAGCAGAAGGTGTGGTTTTGAATTTTTTTTTTCTTGGGTGAATTTGCATGATGCCACTCCATTGATTGCCTCTTCGTCTCTGGTGAAAAATGATGGAGCCATGTTTCATCACCTGTCACAATTCTTCCAAGAAATTCATCTCCACCCTTCTCGTACTGTTCCAAAAGTTCGCTGCATACCGTTTTTCTTGTTTCTTTGTGAGCCACTGTCAACATCCTGGGAACCCGCCTGGCACAAACTTTTTTTAACGCCAACACTTTAAGTATTCTGCAAACACTTCCTTTCCCTATCCCAGCATAACGTGACAATTCGTTCACTGTGATGCGTCTGTCAGCAGTCACCAGTTCGTTAACTCTCTGCACATTGTCTGGAGTGTGTGCAGTATGAGGTCTACCGCTGCAAGAACAATCCTTAATATTGCCGTGCCCGCTTTCATCACGTAACCTGCTTGCCCACTGACTAACTGTATTGCAATTGACAGCAGCATCTCCATACACCTTTTTCAACCTCTTGTGGATGTTTCCCACTGTCTCGTTTTCACAGCACAGGAATTCTATAACAGCATGTCGCTTCTGATGAACCTCAAGTGTAGCAGCCATCTTGAAGACATGCTGTGATGGCGCCACTCACGGGAACAGGTTGAACTAAGTTTGAAAACAAGCAAGAAGGATGTATCTACACACTGTAAAACTTTCACACATGCAGAATGAAAACTGTATTTTTACAAAAATAGTGTGCATTTCTTTTGGAGTGACCCTCATACTTGTTCTTCAAATGTAATTTTCACAATATTTCTTCTAATTTGATAGATTCTTCCTCTCCTTCCTTTCACTGTATTTCATAGTACAAACTTCTGCACAAGCACATACAACATCCCTGACTTTTCCATTTGTATTCCTGTTACTGTTTGTTCTTTTTTCACATGTTGTACAGCAACCAACTTCTATTCTCTACAGACTTCAGTTGTTCATGAAGCTTCAGTTCCATGAGAAGCAATGAGAACTATGATTGAAAAGTAACAAAAAGAGAAATAGTACGGGATAAGAGTAATTTAGTAGAGGGCAAAAAGTGGCTAGCTCCAGCCTAGACTTAGGAAGTGTTGAATGAATAAGAAAATGGTGGGTTTAGTGGATACAAGAAGCTGGGATGTGTGAAAGTCATGTGGATGTTTGCTGACTAAAATATATATTGAAAATTGTTACCAGAGTTCAAAGAAAGAAAATTAGTGTGGGAGTTTAGTTAGTAATAGGTTGACCAAGCATAATACCTTGGTAAATATATACTTACAGAATATTTTCAATCTTCTTACTATTGAACATACTGAAAATTGGTCGCTGTCTATTTTTCTGTCCTGTGTGTATCTTTTTCATGACTCAGTCCTTACTCTTGTTAGACAACAGCTGATGATGCACAGCATAACTGCCCACTGAATGGTCGTTTGCTCTTCATCTTTCATATTCTCATATTGGACACCGATTGCTCCCATAACAGGACCTCAAATAACATACTTTTTTTTCTTGTACATTATCTTCACTTGTGTGCCTCATAGATAACATATAGAGCAATCAAGTAAAAAGACGAGAAATATTAGGAGGGCCAGAGGTTTCATTGGAATTTGTGTGATATAGCTTTCCAGGATTCTGCCTCAGCTGGTAAGTGTGGTATTTCATCTTATCTATGTAGTTGTTGATTGTTTTGTTTCCAGCTTTCTTTAGAGTAAGTAGTCATTAGTAAAAAATTCAGAGCATCACTTAGTTGCCTTTTAAATATATTGTGTTAAGCTCGTAAAGCCTATTTTAGTGAACTGCACATAGTTTTAAATGCCAGCTACTTACTGTAATTTTTGCATGTTTAAGTGTAAAGAAGTGTATCATTTGTTTCTTGTGTTTTTTAAATCGCATTTGTTGCTTTTCTTATCATTTCCGTCTTTTCTTTTTTTATATTTTTCGCAGTGGCTGTGTAGTTCTGAAACGTGAACCAGTAGATTCCCAACCAATGGCAGTTGAGAAGTTCCCTTAGCACTGCAGTTTGAATAATGTGTTAATAAAGAAGAGAATGAAATGCAAACACTGTTTTGTAAGTTTTCGTTACACCTTGATGTGCACACACACATTAATTTTTATCTCAGGTAGAAATTAAATATTGTGATTGTAACTACTTAAGTATCATGCTTGACTCTCTAGTTATTTTACACAAGCTTGTTATTGCACTTCTAGCATTACCTGGAGCTTGAAAGTTACAAGCTGCCTTCATCATCTCATGTGATACTACCTTAAATAGAAATAAGCTGTATAATAACCTTTGTTTCTTAGTGTGTTTCAGTTTTGTTTATTACTTTAAACACAGTTCATTTATTTTTTATGAAGTAAAGGATTAAAAACACCCATTTGTTATCAGAAAGACTTGGACCATATCTCCTTTTAACCATAGGTATTTTCAACCGGACATTTAACCCCTGTTGACGTCATTAGAGTTTTCTGTTGGTCTGTCCAGCATCTACTTTGTTAACTCAGCAAAAATGCTGAGTAGAGCCACATGTGCCAAGCTTCCCTTTGAAGCCATCAAGTAACAATTTATAGTGTTTTTAAAACTATTTTTAGGTCTTTGTTTTGAGCGGATGGAGTCAGCACGAAAAGGGGCTTCCTGTCGGGTGTTTCTTCTGGCCTTGTGTCAACAGAAATGCATAAAATATATTGAAATCATAATTTTATGAGCCCAATTAATAGAGCAACTTTAAATTGGCTTGACAAAGTTTTTATTTCAAGGATATAAATTGTACATTGCTGGTGACAGCAAAACAAAAAGAATAACTAATTCCCTTATCCTCTCAGTATGTTTGGTGTACAGCATAATGAGAATTTTACTGTTTGTCATCCACATGTGTGATAGGACTGTGTATTCAGTGCAGCTTGACACAGCAGTTATGCCTCAGTTGCTGCTGGGAAAACCAATTATTCTTCATATTTTACTGTCCCTGGCAATATCATTAAACTGAATATCAACCATAGTAATTTGAAATTACTCAATCAATTAGGCACATAAAATTATAATTTAGACTTTTACATAATGAGAACCAAAATTGCATTTTGTGTTGGCACTGAGTATCATACGAAATACACCATGAGAAAGCCACATGGCCGCCCCCCACCCCCCTCATCCTACCCGCAACCCCCCAAACACAAGAAGACTTACATTGAAAATTATAAACTGCATTGCTCTAAAAGACATCCTCAGGCAAGATCGTTGTAAATTAAGATTATTATTATGTGTATTGAAGTAAATCTTCAGTGCTTGGTTTTTGTATTGTTACATTTCAGTAACTGTTCAGTAGCCCCAAAGTAACTGAATGACTGAACTTTAAATATGTATATGATGCAACACCTTAAATGTACTACCCAATAGACTGACGTTAATGCATAATAAAGTTTGATAGTGATGTATGAAATACAGCAGTGTCCAGGGTATTCTTCAGCTTCAGTTTTCCAACAAACAGTAGCAACTTCTTACACAGCTACAAACACCATACATACCGCCAACCATTGTGGTATTGTGCAGATACCAGAAATATTCAGTTTTTCAACATATTTGACACTTTCGCTTTAGTGTTAGAAAACAAGCTCAGGCAGAGTAAACTAAATCAGCAGTGCCAAATCCCAGGGCAAACTCAAATTGTTCATATAAGAGGCTTACTTGAGTGATTAAGTTAGTTTCCAAAATTCCACCAGTTTTTTAAAAGCACCTTGGAGCTGACGTATGAATTTGTGTCTTTCAAAGTGCACGCGCGCGCACACACGGCGAGCCCACGCACGCGTGCGCAGCGCGCGCGCGCGCGCGCGCACACACACACACACACACACACACACACACACACACACACACACACACAGTGTGGTCCATGGAGCAGGAAAAAATGAGAAAAATGTTATGAGTGTTTCATTGTGCATTCATACTGCATTGTGAAAGTGATAAAATACTACCAGGGCGCAGTAGTGTCAGAATATGGTGAATAGTCCCACACTAGCTATTTATTCATTTTATGTCCTTAAACTTGTTAAAGGTGAGTCAATTGGGTGGTCCAGCAGATTTGTACACAATTCCAAGCTGAATATCTAAAATCCAATCGACAATCCCACAACCTTTTGCGTGTGAATACTGTACTGTAACCATTGCGCTATGTGACTAGTCGGTGTATTACTACTATTTTTAAAGCTGTAGTGGGTCACATGGAATTCTGTCATAAGAAAGTGTGTCTGTTACAGGAAGACACCAAATACAGGATTCTTAAATGGCATCCCATGTCAACACTTAGCAGGAAGACAGAGGTGCCACTAAATAACTCTGTCATCCCGGGTGAACTTTAAAATAATTTATGCCGAAGAGCACCTAGGCCACCCAGCTATTAAGATCTCCCAAAAATATGAGTACACAAAGGTGGCGTGCCTCTGAGATCAGTCATCAGTATATTATCTCTCCTGTATACAGGCTGACAAAGCTTTTAACTTAATTATTGTCACCTATAGTTACCCACTATAAATACCATGTTAAGAACTCATAAATGTTTGCAGCTATCATAAAACAGGTGAGGATAGGCGCCAGGAAACTTATCGCCAGCCTTGACATGGTCTCCCTTTTTACAAAGGTGCTAGTAGAAATTATGTTAAAACTATTGGCTCCTCAGTTCTCCCTTGAAATTTTAAAATTATTTTGACATGACTTCACAACCATCTATTTTTGGTACATTGGAAATTATTATGAAATGTCTGCGGTAACTACCATCAAAAAACAAGCATTAGACAGTCTCTACCCTCAATTTATCTTGCTTCTTCAAATATGTTGACAATACGTTCTTGATGAGGCCACATGGCATTGAGGTACTGCAGCAATTCATCGACCGTATGAATGGTATATATACAAACATTAGATTTACCATGGAGGTTGAGGGGGCAAGAACTTTCCTTCCTTAGATATGTTGGTTGAAAGGAAACCAGATGATCTTGGTCATTTTGTGTATTGAAAGCTTCCATTATCAGGCTCAGAGAAAGCTATGCTAACACTCTAATACACAGGCCAGGACTCAGGACAATTTTGAACAAGGAGAACCACAGCTCCAAGAGTAATCAACTGTAAATAGTGTTCAGAAGGAACGAGCATTTGGCCTACGATATTAGGTCAATGGTATTGAGGAAACCAAGATGCTGTGGTGTTCAGCCAAACCAGGAGGACCAACACGTAGTGTGGCTTCCATTCTATGATACAACAAAAAGTAAGACAGGTAGATTCCTAAACAGTCAAGGAATAAGACCAGTCATCTGGCCAACCAGAAAAATTAAAGAGATGTTGCAACATTTTTAAGATTATCTTGGTCTGGAGTTCTAGGGATTTATAATATTCCTTGTAAGCATAGCAGTAGTTTAAAATGGACAGTCTATAAAGACATCAGCTTAAATAGAGGAATTTTGAAAATTGAGAATTCTGGCTCAGGCAGAATGGAGACTTGTGTTATTAGGGACAAAGTGGAAATTAGACTTTGTGATAACAATTTTAATATAAACACTGGCTGTACGCAGGGCAGTGTGTGGAATAGTGCTGCACTTGATAAAGAAAGATCATACAGGAAGACTTCTCCTAGCTTACCGCCTGATGTGAGTGATGACGCTGCAAGTAGTGCTGGTCATTAAGCACCAATGTAGTCTGTGGATTTAGAAGACACCAGCTTAGCATGTGCCAGGCCAGCTCTGTGACATAATGCAGCTGATCGAATGCGGTTCTGTGTGCATAAAAATGGCAGTCTCACCAGTTTCACAACTGTCAGATATCCCCTTACATGATGATGGAGGCGGTCAATGAAAGCTTGGAATTTTATCTAAATTTGATATGGCTAGTTAAATGAAAACTTTCTCTTCAGTGTTTGATGTTCATGAAGACCTTTTATGAGCATTATATTGACAGAAATTTAATGAAAAGTAGTTGAGATGCACCTTTATGTTATCCATAAATCCCTGAAAGATGAATAATTTCTTTCTCGTTGGAAATGTAACATATACAGTTGCATATTTCTGACCATTGATACGGTATAAAGGTCAAATGACAATACGAGTTCTCCTTAGAGAAGTGCGGCATCAAAGTTCTAGCAATTGAGCGTCAAATTCAAGTAGGCTTTTCGTCACCCCTGATCTTGGAATGGTCATAGATGATAATTAAATGCAGAGAGGCTGTAGAAAATGATGGAGTAACATGTGTCTCCAAAATTACAGACAAATCCATGGATAATGAGGATGTACTATGTTATCTTTCTAAAATGTATGTTGTAATAAACCACTGCCTAAAAAAGTAGGAAGGAGTGCCCAGAGTTGCTAAAATAAAATTGAAATGTGTACATATTTTTTGACAGCAGCAGTTCCAAGAGAATGCTTGACAGGAACTTCTATCCTGCAGAAAATGTAGTTAAATAATTATGTTGTTTTTAATTTTTGCTCTCTATAGAAATCCATCATACATCCTATGAAATGTTGAAGCAGCTGTGCAATGGAAATGCTTTGCATTAAATTATTCAATTGCGAAATGGTTTACAGGGCTCACCCTCAAAACACATTCCCACACAATGGATGCTGATACTTGGACATGATGGAATGAGGATTGAGGTCCGTTAGGAAATTCAGCAATTGTACAGGTGTATGATGGTGTCCCTCTTACTCATTACTGTAATCAGAAGTGTGTTTCATCATTGCAAAAGCAAAATTGGATACATCAATTCAGTTTGGACTCTGCATGTCCTTCCCAGTCACCAACACCAAAGAAAAGCCATGTTAATCTGTTGGAAGGGAAGGTACTTGTTGACCACACCTATTGCTGTTCTAAAAAAGAAAGAGAAAAAAACTTGGTGGATGACCTTTTCACAAAGACAGGGAAGAAAAAATTGTGTAGCCTGAAAGATTTTGGTTCCTTAGTAAATCTTTCAGTCTACATCAGTGTGTGTGCTGTTTTGAAACAGGAATAGAACCTGGCCTTCGGTGGGCAATTCTTCTACTGAGCATCATTCAGGCACAATTGATGATGTGCCTCACAACTTCAGTTTTGCTAGCACCCCTCTTCCAAGATGTGAAAGTGGAGAGAGGTACTGGCAGAATTGAAGCTGTGAGACAGATCTGGATAGCTGAGTTAGTATGAACATTGCCCATGAAAGGCAAGGTTCCAGGTCAAGTCCTACTGTAGCACTCAGCTTTAACACTTTAAGGTCTGGTACTTAGTACGACATTCTAGCACAAGACTGTGGTTTCTTGTTGTTTTTCAAAAAATCATAATTCGGGAATGGTTACAGATAAATCATTGCAGACTTTTTGTGTTTTACCACTGTACTTTAAACTTTAAAATAAAGTAACACATTGTAGTTACCAACTTCACTTAAATTTACACTGTTATCACAAGTTTTTAGCTGAAACAAGGTAAATAAAGTTTTGTAGTAGGATTTATTGTAAGCAGAAAGAATATTACACTTGTTTATGTTTTGTAAAAACAAACTGAAAGGTATTTATAAAGAAAATCACAGTACACATCTATATTACATTACTATTTTTTATAAATCATTTCTATACGTAATTGGCTTTTGTGTGACATAGTTCAAAGCATTCTGTCATGCAGAAAACAACACCACACATTGGACAGTAGTATGTCATTTCGTTCCTTTTCCCCTTTTTTAGCCTTGTCACCACACATTTTACATGATCAGCACGTCCTCGCTTTGTTGTCAGTTGGAGGAATTTTTCTTCCTAAATGTCACCCAGTTAGTCTGTTGCATACAGTTGAAGGGTTCTGTCCTACTTGTTGCTCCCCTGCCATCATGGCCAGTTATTACACAACACTGGCCAAAATTGTTTATTTTTATACAGCCTATATTTTATTTGCGATCTGCTGGGCATGTTTCCTATTGAGACGTCATGCCAATATCCTTCTGAAGCTCTTCTTCTGTAAATAAAGAAGTCATATACACAGCTGTATAAACTGTATTATTGTTAGAAGTCTAAAATATGTTACAGGAAATATAAATAACAAAAGTATACAAGTCGCCTACTTTTTCGTACATATTACAACATGTCACAAAATCGAAATTTCAGTAAATATGTTATAATTACCTGCAATATTTCTGTCATCTTCAGAATCGTCACAAAATTCTTCTTCAGACCCCGAATCATTGAATAAAACCTCCAAAATTTCTTTATCCATAAGCGATCATCTGTACTGAGACATCTTGCCAGCACTGCTTTCGCATGGATATGTCAAAAGGTAAAGACACGAACATTTCTCTTGTGGATTTTTCTCATAACTAAAACATCAAGCTGCATGACGAAGCACACGAACTGCGAGTATAGCCTGTAGTTTGTTATCTGTGCATTTTTTACTTCACTGCGAGCATAGCTCGCCGCTCGTCGGCAACGCTTACTGCAGGGACTGCGTGCGTAGCTCGCAGCTAGACCGCAAAATGTTAATCTAACAGAAAGTATCAGAATATGATTTCTCTACAGAATATAAGGCTATGCTTTGAGGCTTGAAAATTGTACCGTAAAGCTTTTATAATTAAGTATCGAACTTTGCACAGTTAAAATCTTCAGCGGAAGGTTTGATAAACAATTTTTTACCATATGGTAAGCAAACTACAATGCTGAAGCTAAACTGAGTGAATGTACGACTTTGGAGCATGTAGGTGTTAACATAGTTTTCAAATTAAATATTCTTGATGAAAGTAATAGGTGATATATAAAGTGAAAGTTCTGAGACAAATGTTGACATTCTTATGGAAGAATTCAAACTAATTTCTGCACATTCCTTTTCACTAAGTGGCAGATTTGTGCAGGTTCTTTTCTGGAAATGAATATTTAAAACACACTGTCAGCCATCACAGTGAATGGGAATACAGTGTGTTACAGTGATGAAAATAAATTTTTGTTACATTAACAGTAATTCGAGGTTTGAAACAGTATCCAAAAATTAGGAAAGATGACCACGCAGCTGTAGCTGATTGATACGTAAAAATATGCAACAACAGAGAGCTTTAAAATTACTGCTCTTTTTCTGATTTAGGTATGCGCGCAGGCACGCGCACGCCTGCACACACACACACACACACACACACACACACACACACACACACACACAAACCAGACAGACACCCAAAAAGTGACACTGTAACACTACCTAATCACTCAAAGTTTTCTCCCTCCCAACAAATGCAATATTGTAGTGCTCCTCCATTTTGTAGATATCTTCTTTTTTGTGCTTTTTATGCTACTGTTTCTAAGAGCCACCTGTCCCTCTTTCAGCATGTCTTTCATTGTGTCCCCACCCACGTTTTGCCACATACATCTTTTGCCCTTTTGGTTAACGCAGTATCTTCCTCTCCACCCAATTCTGTTAGTCTGCCCAATCGCTCACAATTAATCAGCTTCACTGAGGTCGATTTTTGTTTGTTTGTTTGTGTGTGTGTGGGTGGCTGGGGGGCGGGGGGGGGGCATCAATCAGCTGTAGATAGTGTTGCCTCTCCTCATTTTTGTTAGTAAAAAAAGTTGTTTATTACTGTCTTGTGTATAAAGCAGCTTAACCAGTCTGAATTTTCAGTGGTATTGAGTTCACAATTTGTGGGTTAACTTACAGGTATAGGCTGTATCAAAAAATATAAAAAGGAAGAGGCAGCTTAAGTTCTGTGTTAAGCTAGTTTTTGTTTATGAATATATTTAAATGGTTCTTTATGAAATTGTGTAAATTGCAAAATTTCATTCAATTTGTCATTTGTTTCCAATTTTTAAACTTAAAAATTTGATGTACATTGCTACACATCATCAACTTCTTTTTACTCGTTGTAGCTCCGCCACTCTTTTCTTGTTACAGTAACAGATTTGGACAGAACAATTACTTGAGTGAATGTTAATGAGATGACTGCGGCATTGTTACCACATAATGTGGGTGGGTCTCTTAAAGGATAGGATTGGTCTTCTTAGTTTACACTAATTGCATGTTTCCACACCAGTTAATATACTGATAAACTTTATTACATGCCTTCATTTTTCTATTATGAGTTGGCCATTAAGGATGTTTCGTAGTTCATGTCAGGTCATTTAGAAGTGGTGTTCTTCCAGGGTTTAAAGAGCTACCACCAAATGGAGCACTGCTGCTGTACATTTCTGCAGATGGATGCTTCTCATCAGTTAAACATCCCGAGGACAGTAAGTAATAATATAACTATTCTGAGTGATTGTGCTATCTGATGAAGAGTATCTGGACATCTATTAGTGGACATTAATGTAAGGTATATCTACCATCTTTATGACAGCTTGAACTCTTACTGAGTATTCTTTCAATGAGGTGTCTGCCTCTAAAGGAATGGCAGGCCATTTTTTCCTCAAGGGCCAAAACCAAAGAAGGTAGTGATGATGTTAGAAGCTGAGGTCTGGAGAGAAGTTGATGCTCTAACTCATCCTAAGCTGCCATTGGTTTCAGATTGGGACTCTGGGCAGGCCATTTAATTGCAGGAATGTTATTGTCCTCACAGATGTTGCTTTATGACAGGATGCATTGCCATATTATAGAAACAATTATCATCGCCAAACTGTTCCTGTACTGTATGCATTAGACAGTGCTGTGAAATGTGCTCATACCATTCCCTATTTAGTGTTTTCTTAAGATCAATAAGAGAGCCACACCCTAAGGGCAAAAACAGCTGTATAGTGTAACATTACCTCCTCTGTACTTCATGACATATGCAGTTGGATAGAAAGTTTTCTGACAGATAGAGAGCAGTATGTCGTCCTGAATAGGGAGACTTCAACAGAAACAAGCGTAACATCAGGTGTGCCCCAGGGCAGCATAATAGGTTTGTTGCTTTTTACGATTTACATAAACGATCTGGTTGATGGTATTGACAGTGGCATTGGACTGTTTGCTGATGATGCTGTAGTCTACAGGAAAGTAGTATCACATGAAAGTTATGAACAAATCAATGATGTGACTATTCGAAATGATCTCAAATGGATTAACCAGATTACACAAGTAACGGGTAAGGCAAACTCTAGATTGCAATTTATTGGTGGAATCCTGAAGCGATGCAGTCCTTCAACAAAGGAAATTGCTTACAATACTTTAGTTCGTCCAGCCTTAGAGTATTGTTTGTCTGTATGGGATGCTTACCAGTTGGGTCTGATTCAAGATATTGAGAAGGTCCAATGGAGAGCAGCAAGATTCATGACTGGTACATTTAGCCATCGCAAGAGCATTAAAAATCTCGTAGAAATTTTGAAGTGGGACACACTTGCAGACAGACGACGCGCTAAATGGAAGGGGCTGCTCACTAAATTCCAAACTCTGACCTTCGCTGAGGATGTCGAGCATATGTTATTACCACCAACTTTCAAATCGCGCAATGATCACCACTCAAAGATAAGGGAAATTAGAGCTCATACTGAGACGTTCAGACAGTCGTTTTTCCCACGCGCAATCCACAAGTGGAACAGAGGGGGGCGGGGGAATATGACTTTGGCACAAATAGTGCCCTCTGCCATGCACTGCTTGGTGGCTAGTGGAGTATATATGTAGATATGGAGATTGTTGCCACTGTTCTTGATGGCAGGCTATGTTCTCCATATGTTTGCCAAACCGAAACCCACACTCTTCCATTGGATTGCCACAGGGTATAGTGTGAGTCGTCACTCCAAATCATTTGTTTCAAGCCATGTACTGTCTAGTGGCATTGCTCTTTACATGGCCTTAAGTACTGCTTAGCATTGACTGCAGAAATGTGTGGCTTATTAGGAGCTAATCAACCAGTATACCCCATTATTTTTAAATGTCTAACACACATTGTGCTAGCTGGATTGCTGATAGCACTTTGTAACTCTGAGTGATTCCTTCTGGTGATTTAATATGCTTTTTTACAGCCTCCTTGCACAGTGTTTGATGGCCCCTGGTCTGCACAAAGTCTGCCTTTTCTTGGTTTAGCTGTAGTTTGCCCTTTTGTGTTTCCACTTCAAGTCACATCTCCAGCAGTCAACTTGTACAGCTGTAGAAGGGTTTAAATGTGCCTGATGGATTTGTCATTCAGTTGACATCCAATGACTACCCCATTTTTGAAGTCACTGAGCTCTCCTGACTGACCTAGTTGGCTGTTACGGCTTTTCTACTGAATGTACAATACATCCCACCTTGTTTTGTGCTGGCAGATCACTTCTCATGACACTTAGTAGTCAATTCCGCATTACATAGGGATGTCCAGATACTTGTGATCACATAATGTGTATGCACAGGTACTATTTCTATACTATATGTTACACAAGAAATTAAAAATACAGTAGTCTTTTTCAAATTTGTGTTAATATCAAGCCAGTATTAACAGACAGAAACTACCATCTTACATCATTTCTTTTATTACATCTAGCTTTTTTTCAGACAAAATGTGTATTTCGAGTCAGCTTCCTACCCTGTAATTTGAAAAGGTTTATGGTCAGTACTAAAACCTTGCAAAAATTAAGTATACTGAAACAAGAGTGTTTCCACTGCATTAGCAGTAATGTGCTGAGTGTCCTGGTCCACCTTCGTCACACAAACCAATTGTAGTTGTCCAGTCATTAGATACATGGTGTGAGAAAAATGATGTCCAAAGTCCATACGCTAATCAGACAGTTCCAGTATTTTTAAGGGGACTTCCTCATTTGTTTGCATATATTATATTATGTTACTTTGTAGAATTTGTTGCATACGAGGGTTGTCCAGAAAGTAATGCGCCACATTTTATTTATTTATTTCTTTTTTTTTCTCTCAGCCGAAAACAATGCTACGAATGCAAAATGTTACATATGTATTATTTGAAGTCTTCTGAGTGAGCATGTGAAGTTTCTGTAACTTCAGGCAGTTGCAGGACAGTTTCAGAATGGCATCTGGAGGTAATGTACATCACAAGCAATGTCCCATCATTGAATTTCTCACTGCAAAGAAAGAAACTGTGGGGAATATTCACAAACGCTTCTGCAAAGTCCATGGAGCATCTGCTGTCGACATTATTTATTTAGCGTATGGCTAATACAGACATATCATAAAATTAAATTACATATACATATGAACATACTCACACACACAAGAAAGTTAAGTTTGTCTTTACAACTGAATATCCAGTCCTTCAATCCAGTGCACTGCATCTGGAGTTGCTGGCAGGAAGTTCTCTTCAGCACTGTGATAGGCTCGAATCCTGCATTCACTAACAATGTGAACAGTCTGGTATGGAGCCCCGCAGTCGCAGGCTGGATTAGGCCACTTCTTCCACTTATAGAGAGCATCCGTGCATCAGTCAGGGCCGTTACAGATTCTGTTGAGTATAGTCCAGGTCTTGCATGGTAGGTCAAATCCACTTGGAAGTTGTTATGCAGGTGCACATCTGTCACTGCTTCCCACCGACCTTTCCATTCTTCAAGAGGTTTAAAATCCTTAGCAATCACAGAGTTGGATGGCGCGATTTCAGTCTTTTTACGAATTAATAGTGGTAGGTCGCTATGCACGAGTAGGGTAGAATTCCTGGAGATCTTTTGGAATTCTCTCATAAGGGCAGTGCATCTGTGCAGATCAGGAGGTATTATACCGGTTAACACTGGAAGCCAATAAACTGGTGTAGATCAGATTGCGCCAGATATTACGTGTGTTGTCGTATTCAGCTGGGTGGCGACGAGAATTGTATGATGACTGTTCATCCAAACAGGTGCACAATATTCAGCACTTGAGTACACCAAGCCCAGAGCTGAAGAATGCAGGGTGGTTGCTGAAGATCCCCAGGTAGTTCTGCATAGCTCATGGAGTATGTTGTTTTGAGTCCTCAACTTTTGAGCTAAGTTAAGATGGTGTTGTTTGAAGCATAGTGTATGGTCCAGAATGACACCAAGATATTTTGGGCTCCAATTATGATGAAGAATTCTGCTTCTGAAACTTACTTCCAGTTTTATGTTCGCCAACCAATTATTTAAATGGAAGCAACACACTTCTGTTTTACTCACACCGAGTTGGAGTCTCCAGATTTTGAAGTAATTATGTAATGCAGACAGGTCATTGGTTAGAATCTCTTCTGTTATCTTCATTTCCTGGTGTCTTAACGTCTAGAGCCAGGACATCGGCACAGCAGTATCTTCTGTACGAAGTGTCTGGTAGATCAGATAGATATAGGTTGAACAATAGTGGTGAGAGAACTGATCCTTGAGGCAATCCGATGTTCAGCTTCCTCTCCTTACTTATGTTGCTTCCAGTGATTACCTGGAACTTCCAAATGCTTAGCATGCTGTTAATCAGTCGAGCCATTGTTCTGCAGGGTATGATGCAGAGAAATTTGTAGATATGGCCTTCCCTCCACATAGTGTCGAAGGTGGCAGTTAGATCAACAAACACCACAGATGTTTTCTCCTTCATTTGGTACCCTGACTCTATGAAGGATGTGAGAGACAATACTTGTTTGCAGCAGCTATGCCCTGGTCTGAAGCCTGCCTGATCAACTGGAATGTTCTCTAGGATAGCGCTACTTTTTCTGTTATATACTAGCCTTTCAAAATGCTTGTAGCAGCAGCTACGTAGGGCAATGGGGCGATAGCTTTCTACCATGTTGCTGGGTTTGCCAGGTTTCAGAACAGATATTATCTTCACCTTTTTAAATTCCAATGGAAGTTGACCAGTCAGCAGGATGTCAGTGAAGAATTCTGCCAGCCATTTCTTAGCTTTTCCTCCCATATGGATCAGGAATTCTGGATAGATACCATCGAATCCAGGCGCCTTAAGAGGTTTGAGGTCCTTCACTCCAGAGTCAGTGTCTGAAACTGTAAACGGATGGGTATACTCAGATAAGGGAGATGCCATCTTTTTCAGTCATGAAGCTGTCATCTGATATGTCTTGTATGTTTCTTGTCAGGAGGCACTCTTGAGGTAGTAATGATGTGGGAAGCAATTTGGTCTGGTGTCACTTCGGAAATTTTTCTGCATGCTGGTGCACTTCCTCCCAGTTTTCTCAGAAGACTCCATGCTTTACTGCTCGAGTGGGTAAAGTCCATATTTTTGACTGTCTCTGCCCATTTCTGCCTCTGCGATATATCCAAGCTGGACTGTAGTTCTGTAGCTATCTCTGGGTCACCACTTTGCTGTAAGTGTTGGTACAGTGTTCCACTTTCATCATTCTATCCTGGAACATATTCTTTTCGGTATCCTCTTGGCATATACATTTTAGCTGCTGCTGTTACTGCACCAATGAAGCGTTGATAATTCTTATGTGATGGAGGTATCCAGCAAATGGTGTTATCCAGTTCCATTGAAAACTTCGTCAAGTCTCCTTTCTGGAAATTCCATCGAGCATGCAGGGTTGATCGTATGACAGGAACAGTGCAACCAATTTGTATTATTACAGATCTGTGTTGGCTGTGAGGAAAAGCATCCATCACTTTCCCTGTGGCATTGATGGGAAAGCCACTTTCGTCAACAGAAGTGCAGTTAGTCGCTGGGCACGGAGGGTGAGGCCATCAGAAAGCAGTTTGGCAGAGCTTTACGATTTGCAGCAGTGTGGGAGACCATCTGAGGCTGTCACACCTGACATGTTGCAGCGAGGATATGAGGAGAGACGCATTACGACTCGGCAGTTGGCGTTGCATCCATCAGTCAGCAAAGGAATTGTGGATGCAATTATCCACACTCTTGGATATTCTCAAGTGTGTGCAAGGTCGGTCCTGCGGTGTCTTAACGGTGGATCACAAATCACACAGAAAAAACATTTGTGTTGTTTTGTTGCAACATTTTGAAGTTAGGGAGAGGCCTTCTTGTCCCAAATTGTGTTAGGTGATGAAACCTGGGTTCACCATTCAATGGAATGGCGCCATTCCCAGTCCCCACAGAAGAAAATATTCAAAGCAACTGCTCCCGCCTGTAAGGCCATGATCACCATATTCTGGGACTGTGAAGGTGTGATTCTCATTGATGTGATGCCAAGAGACAGTACCATTAATTCAGAAGCATATGCAACGCATTAAAGAAACTCAACACGCGTTTCCGGCAACTTTGGCTCCACAGCAACCCAGGAATGTTTTGCTGTAATACGATAAGTCTGTTGACTGCTGAACACGTCACAAAATAGGAATGGACAGTGTTAGCTCATCCACTCTACAGCTCCCTCTAACTTCCACTTGTTTGGGCTATTAAAGGATGCCATTCTGGAAGACGTTTTGGGGACGATGAGTAAGTGATTCACACAGTGTAGCACTGGCTCTGCCACTAGGACAAGGATAGATACCGACAGGACGTACACACCCTTGATTTGTGCTGGAAGAAGGCCATAGAATGAGATGAAGATTGCATGGAAAAATAGGATGTGTGGATAAAACACCATTCTTTCATGTGTGTAATTTTCATTATGTTCAATAAAGAATTGTCGCAGGAAAAAAAAAATGTGCTGCATTATTTTCTGGGCAACCCTCGTACATATAATGTGGCTTCCACCAAATCTAGGAATGTCATTGACATGGTAGACATATAACAACAAATTTCGTGCTAAGTAATGTAGCACTAATTAATGCACCATGTCTTAATGACACATATTTTGAGTGGCGTCGACAAAACATTATGACTGCTCACTGGAAATTGTGTCATAAAACTGATTGAACTTCTCTTTGACAGATAATCACCACCGTCTTCCATTTTGGAATAGGCTGTTTACATTTTTGTAAGAACATTGCAAAATGTAACAAAATATTTCAGTTGTACAATGTCTGTTTCTACAACATTGAATCATAATCATTGTCAATATTTTCTTTTTCCAGTTTCTTACCTGTGACATATGCAATTTCACAGCTCCCTCCTGTCTGCATTTGTTTGTTACTCTCAAGTTTCTCCATTGCTATGTTGGCAAGTCTAAACACTCCTCCCCCCTTTTCTTTTTCTCTCCCCTCACCTTCCTAATTTTTGCCTCCTCTCGCCCCTCTGTCTGCCACCCACTTTCCCTCTCCCTTCCTCCCCCACTTATATATTTTTCAGTAAAGTCACATCAATTAAATTTATCCAATCCGCCAGTAAAGACTGAAATATAATACACATTAATTTTGTCCTCTGACGTACTGTACTGGCGTTCAACAAGAGTATGTATTGAATGAAGAAATCTGACATTTTCTGCAACACACTATCTGTGTAGTCTTGGATAAGTTGTTTAAATGCATTTTAAGTAGAAGCCTGATGATAGTTTGGTTCTCACTTCAGAGCTGTATCTGATGACCTCTTGTCATCCATATGTTACAGCCTAATGTTCCTTCCTTCTCAGCCTCCAGAAATACTCCAAAATTATTTATTTTCACGTTCTTGTCATTTTCATCCTTCTGTATTAAGTTCAGCACTGCCATGAAATAAAGCCTATGATGAGCTTTACATGTGTCACATTATGGGCCTATCTAAATTGTATGCCTCTGTTTAATCATGATTCTCCATGTGTTTGAAATGAAGTCCAACATCTTTCGTCAAGTGTTATATTAGTGATTTGCATGTGTTGAACTTGAATTTTTGTGAATAAGAATGGAAATGTTTCACAGTGTGAGGCATCAAAATCACAACTGGGTTCTGTGCATGTTTTGATGTCTGTCTATGTGTACTGAAGCAAAGAGTCCCAGTCTCTTTCATTGCTTTGCTGATCTGTTGATCAAGTCAACACCAAGAGACTCATAGTGGAAGAAAGATGAGTTGAAACTCTTTTATGGTACAGTCCTTAACAAGCCTGATTACATCGCATAAACATAATTAAATGTTGACTTTCAGAAGAGCATGTAAGTCAACATTCACCTGTCACTAACAAAAATGTTTCCACAAACTAGCAAAGGAATACTACTGTGTATCCTATAAGCAGATAATTGAGGCCTTCAGTCAGTTCACACTGTTCTGCAGTACGGCATACTAGTGAGAAAGTGCTGTTCTTTGTGTGTATTACTCTTTGACCAGAGGAGCATACACCATATTGTGTCTTCATTTGTGAAAACAGATCCAAAAATTCACAAGTACTCCATTTTGGTATGTAAAGGCCACTTCACAATTGACAAAAACTGTTTGTGTTTGTAATTTTTCAGCAGTTACCTAAAATGGCCAGAAACATTTCTTTATTGTGGTAGTTTTAACAATAATTGGTATAGTATTTTTATGTAAACGTAGGTGGTTCACTGTCCTATTTAGCTTTGTCCCATGGAAGAGCTACTACAAAGCATTTTGAAATTTTGTAACTAAAAAGTTGATGTTTACTTAGTTATAAGAGTTGCCTGGAGTTCAACCTTTTTTTTTTTTATTTTCAGTGGGTTATGACTTAGGAGGAGTTATGACCAACAGCAAGAAGGAAGTGGATCACCCCAATAAAAAGGCAATTCAGTTAAAAGATATGCACTGGTAAGTACATAAGTCTTAGATTGAACAGCAAGGAATAGTTGCAATGTAGTGATGTTACTTTGCCATATTCTGCCAAAGTGTTTCATGCAAAAAATTGAGAGGGTGAAATTATAACTCTGAACTTTTAAAATACACTTACTTAATATAATCTTCTTAGCTGTATACATGCAATAGATGATTCTATTTTTAATGTTATGTATCTTGTTATAGGTAGTACTAATATTATTCACCTGATTGATATTGTGAACTTTTAACATGTGTACAACAACACATATGCCCATTGCTCTGTCTCATATCTTGCAATCGTGATCTCTCAGAAATCAGCGAATGGTGTCAGTGACTGAAATTATTTTTTTATGGAAGAGTCTTATTCTACTGTCACACATAATTTTCATAGATTATATAGTGTACTGAAACATCATGTGTACAGAAATTAATCTAATCTGCAGCTTAGTTTCCTAGTATTTTATTACTTCCCTTTTCTTTCCTTCTTTTTAACCAGATTGTCTGATCATGACCTGGCAGTATATGAAACTGGTTATGATGCCACCGGAGGCAAATACAATAAATCGTTTTTATGAGTCGGTCACTGTGTTTCACAGAGGCAGTATGCCTAATCTGTGCAAAGACTCTCATAAGTTCACAACCTTACAACTTGTAGAAAGAAATATTTTTTATTTGTTTTATAAATTCAAACATCTTTCTTCTTGCTGCAGTGTATTTTATTTGTTCAAGATGTGTTTTGCCTTTTACATTAAGGGATCTTCAATGGATGTAATCTGTAATATACAGTTTTTTATTGTATTAAGGTATCTTCAATTGATTTAATCTGTAATATATAGGTTTTTTTATATGCGGTACTGTAGATTAGAAAACAGTTCACGTCACAGTTTTTACATAAATAAAGTACTGCTGACAGTTGCTCATTTTTCTGGCCGAAGTCTTTGTTTTTTATCATCTGCTCATAGGTTAAAGATTGCAGCCACGCTTCACATATAAAACATTGAGACATAAGATTGTGACTTGAAAATATGCCTATGTTTTATAAATGAAGTGACAGTGCAATCTGTAACCCATGACCAGATGAGAGGAAATACAGATTTCAGTTGGGAAAAATGAATAACTATAAAAAGTAATTTATTTGTGTAAAAATTATGTTGTGAATTGTTTTTTAATCTATACAAGGTGTGATTCAGAAGTTTCAAGACTGATTCATTTCTGAGTAGTGGAGCATATGTGGACTGGTTCTGCCAGTTGGGGGAGTACTGGGGGGTCTCAGGAACGAACTGAGCCGGCCGGACTGGCCAAGCGGTTCTAGGCGCTACAGTCTGGAACCGTGCGACCGCTACGGTTGCAGGTTTGAATCCTGCCTCGGTCATGGACGTGTGTGATGTCCTTAGGTTAGTTAGGTTTAAGTAGTTCTAAGTTCTAGGGTATTGATGACCTCAAAAGTTAAGTCCCATAGTGCTCAGAGCCATTTTTGAAAGGAACGAACTGACGCTGCAGCAGTTGCCTCCGGAACCCTGGAGAGTGCGCATTGCTTGCAGCATGAGTGCATGTCATTGACCTCGAGCAGCACTTGGAGCAGCAACCCTGGAGAGTGCGCATTGCTTGCAGCATGAGTGCATGTCATTGACCTCGAGCAGCACTTGGAGCAGCGTTATGCGATTAAGTTTTGCGTGCGACTGAACAAAACTGCCACGGAGACACTCGGTATGATTCAAGAGGCCTTTAAGGAAGAAGCTATGTCCCATGCAATGGTTTTCATGTGGCACAAATGTTTCAAAGATGGCCACGGGAATATTGAAGACGATGACTGCTCTCGGAGGCCATCATCAAGCAGAACAGATCAAAATGTGGAGAGAGTGCAGGAACTATTAAACAATGACCATCCTCTTAGTACTAGATCAATTGCCAATGTACTGGAACTCAGAGTATGGTGTGGAGGATTATGATGGAGAATTTGATTATGTGAAAAGCGTGCGCCAAACTGGTGCCAAAAGCTTTCTCGGTGGATCAGAAGAAACGGTGCATGACTTATTTCCAGGAAATACTCCAATGGTTGAATGTTGATCTGAATCTTCTGGAGAAAGTGGTTATTGGTGATGAGACCTGGGACTACAAGTACGATCCTGAGTCGAAGTGTCAAAGCTCAGAATGGTACACTGCTTCCTTGCCGAAGCTTGAGAAAACTCGCATGGGTAAGTCGTGTGTGAAGTGTATGCTGATTTTTTTATGGTAAAGGAGTGATTCACAAGGAGTGGAGTTTGTTGCTTGTGGACAGACTGTCACAGGTGACTTTTACACCAGAGTGCTCTGCCCTTGTGGGATCGAGTTCGCCGCATCCGCCCAGCGATCAACGGTGATTGGATTCTCCACCACAACAAAGCACCCGCTCACACGTCATGCGCCACCGCTGAAGTTTTGGTCAAGTTCAACGTGACAACACTGCCGCAGCCACACTACAGCTCCAACTTGGCTCCAGGTGACTTTTTCCTCTTTCCCCCGTATCAAGACAGGCCTAAAAGGGAAGCAATTCAACTCCATCAACGCCATCCAGCAGGTTTCGACGAGAGTCCTTGACAACATGATACCCGAGGCCTTCCAGAAGGGCTATGAACAGTGGAAGACGTGCTGGCAGCACTGTGTTGATGCTGAAGTATCATATTTTGAAGAATTTTAGTCCCCTGTACTTAAATGTCCAATAAATTTCTGGTTCTGAGTTAAGTTTTGAAACTTTTGAATCACACCCTATAAGTATTGCACTTAGAAATAAAATTGTATTGTTCTAGATTAAATCGACTGAACATGCCTAAATGTAAAAGAAGAAATGCGTCTGGAACTTACAGCTTTGAGAGCCAAACAAAATAATAATAATAATATTTTTAAACAAAAAGGTAGTGGATTTGAAAATTCTATTACTGTTGCTGAAATTGACTTCTCAAGAACTCTAAAGTGCCATTATAAAAAGTACATTGTTTCCATAAGAAAAAAAAAAAAAACTACTTTTGGTTCCGTTTTTAGTTACATGAAACATCCTTTTAAATACCAATATTTTTGAGCAATATACGTGTTCATTTGAATTCTACCTTCATCCAAAAATATCCTTTTGATACGTAATATTATAAAATGTATTTACACACTGCAAATACAATTGTACACTGGCTACATGATTTACAAGTAACATGAAAATTTGTGCCAGATGAGAAATCGAACCTGAATTTTCCACTTTACATGAACAGCTACCTTAATCGCTTTGGCCGTCCATTCACAGCTCACTGCCAGACTCAAACTTCCACGTCTCGTAGTGTCTATGTGCCATGGTGGTCACATACAGATCATCTTATTCCCACACAGGGAGAGACATTGTTTTGCTTATCAGATTGTCTTGCTGTGGCATGAAGTACAGTAGCTCAGTGTGTATTTTACTGGTCTGTGTGTATTATTACTTGTGGCATGAATTTGTTGATTCCTGCTGTAGATAAATATGGAACTGGATCTCAGTCAGTTTGCATCAAATTGACCCTGAAACAAAATTAAAAAAGTTGTTAATGCAGTGTAAACTTTATTGTGACTGACTTACTTGATAAATTGTTTATAAAAGATGAATGTAATGCTGTCATGTCAGGGATAAAATGTACTTACTGCAGATGGAGTATGATAAAGCTCCATTCCAGCTTTAAAAGCAATTGCAACTAAATGAAAGGCTGTTTGTTTTGTGCCAAATGCACTTTGCCTCTTTTTTAAAAAAAATTTATGAATAGCCTTCAGTGGCCCATAACAAATGTTTATTTTATGTATTTAGTTCACAATTTTGTGGTCTTATTAACCCATATGTGTGGTGCAGTAATTGTACCTAGTCAGCCTGCGTGCACCAGGATGTCTGATTTTGGCATTTTCAAACACATTTCTATTGAACACTTCTCTTTCACTTTGTGTTGGTTGTGTTTTTTTTTTACCTTATATAATGTTTCCAGCTGTCATTGTGCATTTTTAATTCATCTTTAGTTTGTGTTACTGTGTCTGTATATACTTTGATATTTGTTTGTTATGGCATGCATGTGTTGTGCAATGGGACTTGATCTTGAAAAAATGCCAAAAATTGGACATCCTTATGTACGCAGGTCAATTAAGAACAACTCCAGATTGACACATATCGAATACTAATATTGTAAAATCATGAGTAGAACCAAATAGCAATTTAACCTTTTGAAATTTGTGCTTCTCAAAGTAGTGTCCTTCCTAAAGGTAAGAGAATAACAAACAACTGTAAAACAGTAACATACCTGTAATTATTATGTACCACAGTTATTATACACTTAAAACAATTATGTATTACGGGCCACTGAGGCTACTTCATAAATAAAAAGAAGCAAAATGCGTATAGCACAAAACAATCCACCTTTCATTTAGATGCTTAGATAGACATCCCAAAGAGCATAGAAGCAACTAAGGAACATAAAAATCTTATATGCTTGCTGCTCCACAGCTTGTAAGTATTTTTTAAAGGATAAAACAATTGAAAATCCAGGATGGTATGTAACAATATTATGAAAAGGGTAGTTGCTACTCA
The DNA here is from genome assembly GCF_021461385.2 of Schistocerca piceifrons. Classification (NCBI taxonomy): domain Eukaryota; kingdom Metazoa; phylum Arthropoda; class Insecta; order Orthoptera; family Acrididae; genus Schistocerca; species Schistocerca piceifrons. The sequence continues at coordinate 804,517,765 of NC_060138.1, forward strand.
CTATATAGCGGAGATGCTGAATCGAGGATAGGCACAACAAAATAAGCTTTAGAACAACAAGTCCTTTGCCGAAAACGGATCACACACACACACATCACTGGGCACGCGCAAATGCAAATGCAAATGCAAACACAACATGACTGCAGTCCCTGGCAGCTGAAGCCACACTGCGAGCAGCAGCAGCAGTGCATGATGGAAGACGCAACTGGGTGGGTGTAAGGAGGAGGCTGGGGTGGGCGGGGGCAGGTATAGTGGGGTTAGGGGTGGCGGGCAGTGATGTGATACGCTGCTGGGGAGTGTGCAGGGACAAGATGGAGAGAGGGTAGGGCAGCTAGGTGCAGTCGGGAGGTTAAGATGGTTAGACGGTAAGCAGTGGAGAGGTGGCGGGGAGGGGGGCGGGGGTGCAAAAAGACTGCGTGTGTTGGTCAGTGACAATGGTAAGGACAGTGACTAACAAAGGTTGAGGCCAGGAGGATTACAGGAACATAGGATATAACACAGGGAGAGTTTCCACCTGTGCAAATCAGAAAAACTGGTGTTCGTGGGAAGGATCCAATCCATATGACACAGGCTGAAGCAGTCATTGAAATGAAAAATGTTGTGTTGGGCAGCATGCTCAGCAACAGAGCGGTCCAGTTGTTTCTTGGCCACAGCTTGTCAGTGGCCATTCATGCGAACATACAGTTTGTTGGTTGTCATAACCACATAGGATGCAGCAATTCTGATATCACAACTAGCCCTGCCTTTGGTGGGATAGGTGATGTTTGTGACTGGACTGGAGTAGGTGGTGGTGGAAGGATGTATGGGACAGGTCTTGTATCTAGGTCTATTACAGGGATATGAGCCATGAGGTAAGGGGTTGGGAGCAGGAGTTGTGTAGGGATGGACGAGTATATTGCGTAGGTTCGGTGGCTGGCGGAACAGCACTGTGGAAGGGGTGGGAAGGATAGTGAGTAGGACATTTCTCATTTCAAGGCATGGTGAGAGGTAGTCGAAACCCTGGCGGAGAATGTAATTCAGTTGCTCCTGTCCAGGGGGGTGCTGAGTTACGAGGAGAATGCTCCTCTGTAGCTGGACGGTGAGACTTAGGGATTTGGTGGAAGACTGGAAAGATAAGGCATGAGAGATTTGTTTTGTACAAGGTTGGGAGGATAATTATGGTCTGTGAAGATCTCAGTGAGACCCTTGGTATATTTTGAGAAGGACCACTCATCATTGCAGGTTGGATGATCACGGGTGGCTAGGCTGTACAGAAGGGACTTGGTATGGATCAGGTGGCAGCTGTCGAAGAGGAGGTGTTGCTGTTGGTTAGTAGTTTGGATATGGACAGAGGTACTGATGTAGCCATCTTTGAGGTGGAGGTCAACATCAAGGAAGGTGGCTTGTTTTTTAAGTAGGACCAGATGAAGCAGATGGAGCAAAAGGTGTTGAGGTTCTGGAAGAATGTGGATGAATTATCCTCTCCCATGGTTCATACCACAAAGATGTCATCGATGAATCTGAACCAGGTGAGGGGTTTAGAACTCTGGGTGTTCAGAAAGGATTCCTCTTGATGGCGTGTGAATAGGTTGGCATAGTTTGGTGCCATATAGGGTGTCCATAGCTATACCCTGAATTTGTTTGTAGGTAATGGAATTTGTCAGGCATTGCGAAAGATAGTGTTCAATAGTGGTAAAGCCAGGGGCATTAGGGACGTTAGTATAAAGGGAGATGGCATCAATAGTGACAAGCAGGGCACCGTGTGATAAAGGAGCTGTGGAGAGTTGGTGGAGGAAATGGTTGGTATCTTTTATATAAGAGGGTAATTTCCGGGTAATAGGCTGAAGGTGATGGTCTACGAGGGCAGAGATTCTCTCAGTGGGGGCACAGTAACAGGCCACAATGGAGCATCCCGGGTGGCTGGGTTTATGGACTTTACAAAGCATGTAGGAGTGTGGGGAGTGGTAGGGATGAGCAGAGAGATGGACTCCAGGGAGAAATTCTGGAATGTGCCTAAGGATTTGAGGAGAGACTAGAGATCCTGGTGCATTTCTGGAATGGGGTCACTGTGGCAAGGTCTGTAGATGGATGTATCTGACAGTGGGCAGAGTTCTTCTGCCAGGTAATCCTTGTGGTTCAAAACAACAGTGATGGAGCCTTTGTCCACAGGTAGGATTATAAGCGTGGGATCAGTTTTTAAATGGTCGACTGTGATTCTTTATGCAGATGTAAGGGATTTAGGGAATGATTATGAGGCAAGGTTCGAGGTTACAAAATTCTGGAAAGTTAACAGGGAGTGATTTGGGGGCAGTGGGGGTGGCTCATGGTTGGATGGAGGAGTGAACTGAGTCGGGCAGGGTTCAGCATTGGTTTTTTTGTTGAATCTGATCAGTAGGATTGAGGGCAAGAAAGTGTTTCCACAGTAAGGACCAGGGTAAGGAGCGAATGTCTTTAACCAGTCCTGCCTGATTGAATTTGGTAGTGGGGCAAAAGGTGAAGTCTTTGGAAAGTGGGAGGGAGTTTGGAGGGTGGGGTAAATGTAATAGGTCTGCAAGGCAGGGTTTGTCAGCTATGTGGGGACATGGGGGAGGTTTGGAGGTTGTTGTAGGGTGTTCTCTGTCCTGTAACCAATATGCAGAACAGAGAATACTGTAGGATATGCATTATACACAACGTACATAAGAGTCATGACTGGAGAATATAAAATTTATCACACATAATGATAAATTTTATTTTGGGCAGTGAGAAATTTCAGAACGAGGCTTAGAGAACGTATTAATTTTAATGAACCCAAGAAATTGAGATACATACTCACATGACAAAACACTCTGACAGTATCCTTGATGAGAAGATATAGAAAATAAGATGTATATGCAGAACTTTAACTGTGTTTTAACGAAATGGGTTCAGATTAAAGTTCCTTTTGTTGCCTTTATGGAAAGTTAACTAATTTCGTGGGGTATGTTGGTTTATCAGTTGATCTAGGTCCAAATTGACAACCTCATTTTAAGAAAGACACAGATTTTGCGTTATGCCCATCTTACTCATTGTGTTGTTTATCACAGTTAAAATTAACTTTTATGTGTTCATATACATTCAAGACTTACATACTTTATATATTTTAGTCTTATCTACTAATTGCCCAGATGTATGTCACAGATATGTCTAAACATGATCTCAGGGATAACGAGAAATCTATAATTATGACTCTATGGTCTATCTGTAGTGCCAGACGAAATAAAATACTTGAGGCATTCCATCCTCACTGTAGTGGGTCCTCGCAAGCCTAGATTTACTTCTGGAGAAGGCTGAGTACATACTACAATACAAACAAAATGTATTAAATCTCTTTATTAAAATGTGCACAATCTGAGCTACTTTACGTGGAAACAATCCATGTCCACTCGAATATCACTTATGTATTTGTTACTGTTTCTGAACTCTAACTTATCACTTGATACATACAGAATGAAAGTCGTCTCTCAATATACAATTGACTGTTAACTTCAATATATACAATTCTGGTAGCTAATAAAACTCGTGCTGCTGGATCTGAAGTAAGGCGATGCTATTGTCGTAAGCAATGATGTGGGGCTAAGTGACACTGCGCTATGATGTAATTGCTTTTCCAGCAGCGGCGGCATATAGAATCACTTGAGGACGTGTCCACACCGACACCTCTCATTCATTGCTGTATCAGGCAGCGACTGGTCTTACTTGTGGTCCCTTCATGAGATACCAACATTGATGTGGGACCTCTTTCTGTGGATGACACCAACGCTATCCTTCAGTTCCACCTTTACTTGCTGTGACAGTAGTGTCCAGTGTGACTGGGAAATGTTACTGTTTAACAAATAATAGCTGTAACATGTACACTTAATGACTTGTGTGCTGTGAGATAGGAAAGACCTTAGATGCTATCATAACCACATAGACATGGTTATAAGTAGATTATAAATATCCATGACATTCTGTGTTTTCTGGATTGACATAAATTTTGACATCAAAGAGAATTTGTAATTTATCTGATATAGAGGTTCATAATATGTAAGAAAATTAATGTTTCTGCTGTTGTATACAAGTTTTATGTTGATGTAGATATAGATATGTATACAATTGTTTGTTTGTCCTCTGTATCAGATGCTATTGATGATGATAGCCTCAATGTCCGAATACCAATTGGGCAATTAAATATTTTACATGCAGCTCATGGTTATAACAGGACGTCTTTATCAACTAAATAATGGCAGAAAACATTAAAAAATGACTGATTTCACTATCTTAACCTAATTTCTTAATTAATGATGTGATTTAAATTTTCGGAACATAAAATACTCGGTGTGCCTATTTTTCATTGCAAACATCCTGGTATGCAATGTGGTTGATTACTTAATTTTGAAGCATCTTATCTAATGTGGTCAATAATGATGATAGCCTATGTAATGGTGTGATGTGAGACTGTAAGATGCAAATGAATCAAATTATCTTCCCTCCAACCTCCTCCTTGGGCCAGTATTTTCTTAAAATGTATAAAGACTGCATGGTGGCCAAAATGTGACTCCCAAAATAATGGTTTTCATTTTCTACATAAAATTAAAACATTTACCAAAAAGCTGACCGTAGTAATACACATTGCTTTGCTTTATTTGTGTAAAATACTTTTTAGAGAGCCTTGACAGATGACACAAACACTTTTAGTATCTGTTTCTCTCCTCCTCTGGCTAATGCGACCTTTCACACCCAACAAGGTTCTGCATATGCCTACAGAACATGGAACATAGTGACCAGGTGGTTGGATTACAGCTGGCCTGCTTAACTATCTTGAAATGTCAGGCATGAAACTTTTTTAGTCAATGTATTAGTAGAAAGTCTTTTTTTCTGTAGATAAAATGCTGTAAGAGTAGTAAAAGGAACCCTTCAGGTAGTTAGTTACATTTGTTGTATCTTTAAAGTTTCACTCACATAGTGTAGTTAGGAAGACTTGCAATGTGTTGGGAAGACTTTTGTAAACAGTTTTCTTCCATATCATTATATTTTCCATGAGACAATTTTTTGCAACATATTTTTGTATTTCCTTCAGCTTGTATCCTGGTGACCTCTATCCTTTCACAAGAAAGCCGCTGTTTGTAATTGTGGATTCGGACAACAGCTTTGTGTTTCAACATATCCCACGCTACTTTGGACAGCCTCTTGTAGTGCTGATGTCACCTCAGGACCTGCCACCAGCCTTTCAGGGTAAATTTCTCAAATAATTCTGAGGCCAGATTTTCCATGCCTGCTGCACTGTGATATTTTATTTTACTTCTTCTGTTTTCAGATCATCAGCACAATGGAAGTCTCTTCACACTTTTCCTTCACAGTCCACTGACAGCCTTCTGTTTCATTTGCAACATTCTGAATATTCCTATACACTTATGGGAAAGATGCCAGTCATATATTGACAGATTTGTAACAGAAGCAAGTAGACTGTTTACTCGCTGCAGAATCGGTTAGTGAACATGTAATCTCATTTATTATTGTTGCCTTATCATACTGCATACCTCCTCATTTATAAATGCTTTTCTTTTTTTCCAGATTCTGCGTATTTACAGTTCTTTGGAGATGATTTCTTACGATTGCTACTACTGCGGTACATTTTCTGTGATGTAGTGCTTCATCTACACAGATCTTTTAAGGTTTGTGTTTCAGATTTAATTAATTACCAAACAATCCTCTTAGAACTTTTCAGGAATGAAATGAATAGGTAAAAGCTCTGTAGAATACAGGAGCAAAATTTGGTACCTTTATTGTGATCATGGTATGTACGAGGGAAGGAGAAATTTTCCTTGTACGTTAGAGAGAGTGTTGATATTAATGGACTTTTATTTGTACAGGTACATGTTACATAATAATATACATATGTCAGGTTTCAACTTGTTCATGTGTTGTTGTCAAGTCCCACGTTCTGTGTATGTTTCATGGGAAAAATTTGGCCAAGTGCAAGTAGGACTCGCACACTGAGAATTCCATACAGACTTAATCGTGTATGCAGGCAGTTCATTCAGGCTATGAATCGACCATCTTGATGGTTTTTGCCAGTTATTGACATTGATACTTGCAAGATATTGGTCCCAGGGACTCTAAGACTTTCGAGAATGTTTTAATTTCAAATGACAAAATAAACATTTCTCATGTCATATAGTTAAAAATTAACAATTTTCATAATTTTTTTCGCTTCTTGCCGAACTCCATGATTCTAGGCAATGGGAAGTACCATATAGGTTTTGATCAGTGAGTTTGCGAGTGTCAAAATATGTGACATAAATGGCCATAGCTCTTGCTTATGTTGATTTAGAATCGTAAATTTATAGACCGCCAAGAGACTATAAATTTGATACATCTACCCATTCCTGGGAAAAAGGGGGCTTAACAGAAGAACAGACAGACAGAAAGAGACTCAGATAACAAATACCTTTTTTTTTTCTTTCATATGCTCTGATTATAAATCCACAACTTTCAGATTTTTTTTCCTTTACATGTACAGCGAAACATTGCTTCTTTCAAAATTTGTGATTCTGGTGAATAGTAGGTTTTGATGAGTGAGTTTATAAGTATATAAAAATGATATAAATGGCCATATTTCTTGATTCCATTGATGTAGAAGTTTCAAATTTTTACACATTCAAGTGACTGTAGACCATAGTGAATAGTAAATTTCAACCTGGTACTTGTACCCATTCCTGAAGAAAAGGGTTTCCAATAGTTAGACAGATAGACATACAGATGGACAATGAAGTGATCCTATAAGGGCTCTGTTTTTGCTGATAGACATACAAAACCTTAAGAAAAATGAAAAATATGTTGTCATAAAATTATTTGTTTTGATCAATTTATTGCTGCCAGAAATTCAAGAGGGTTGAATTGCGAAAAAGAAGTCATATTTTATCAGAAAAATACACTGTCTGTAAAAATGGTGATTGGAAAATTGAAGGATTTAAAGTATCAGTTGTTGGAACATACACCCTACTTACCAGATTTAGCACTCTCCAACTTCCACTATTCCCACACCTACAGAAATTTGTGGCTGTGAAACCCCTTTTACTTCCTCACATTTCCATGTCTAAAGAAATTTGTTACTATAAAACATTTTCTGTCCAATGGAGAGGATATGGCCGTCATAGATATGGTTCCTGAGGATTTTCTAGTCATATTTTAGTGTTGGAAATTACTCATTAGAAGAACCTTGGATAAAAAGTACATTGACTTCATCAAAAAATAAGTGTGTTTTTTACCTTAAATACTTCCACTGCCAACCAAGAAAATTTCTCTATATTTTACACATACAATACTGGGAACTGAGTAATTTGCTTTTCTTATATAACGTTGCCCAACCTAACCCTCTCTCCTCCCTGAGGAAGGAACTAATAGTTTCAGAAGCTAAAATAGTGTCTTGTATTTTTATAGGTGTCTATTGGCAATACGAAACACAGGGTGATTATAATTAAAGTTAAACTTTCAAACTGCTGTAGAAATAACACCACTGGTCAGAATGACGTCAAATTGCAATGGAATATTATCGGAGAAGGGGGAAAACGTATGGTAGAAGAAAAATAAAGCAATAGATGGCGCTGTAAGCATCATAATTTAATAGTGGTCCACTACAAATGACAAATGAATCATACAACAGTGCCTAAGGTGTACATTTGACATTAAACAAACTGTATTACTCAGTGTGCATGGGTGTACAGGTCTGATACTGTTAATTACGTAAGCCCATCCACCACAGAAAGGTCATACTACATTGGATGGGAAAACTTGTTTTTAATTGTCCTGAGGCCAAAAACCGCATAAAAAACATCACTCACATTGATTTTTAATTGTCCTGAGGCAAAAAACGCATGAAAAGCATCAATCAAAATCAAATCGGATTATTAATTTCCAGATGACTGGCACAAAACATGTTTAATATGCTGTCCACCATTTTCTGCAACAAGTTGAAATCGAGAAGCAGCATGTTCCACAACTGATAAAAGTGTTTCCAGGGTCACGTTCAGCATATGTTGTGCAATGTGTACCTTCAATGCAGCAAAGTTTGCAATAAGAACTCTGAACACAAAGTCTTTCAGATAACCCCACAGCCAGCAGTCACACGGATTAAGATCAGGTGATCGGGACAACTAGGCTGTAGGGAAATGGTGGCTGATAATTATAGCATTTCCAAAATGGTGCTTCAGCAGGTGCTTAGTTGGATTTGCAATGTGCAGAGGTGCACCATCTTGCATAAAAATGATCCCATCCACGCTGTTGAAGAGCTGGAATGATGTGCTTGTGCAAAAGACACTCATATCACTTACCAGTGACGATACTGGTAACAGGAAAAAATAAGGTCCTATGATAAATGATGCTGTAAACCTGCACCACACAGTGACCTTTTCAGGATGAAGTGGTACTGGCTGATTTGTGTGTGGATTTTCCATTGCCCTTATTCAGCAATTCTGTGTATTGACATATCCTGTCAGATGGAAGTGGGCTTCGTCTGTCCACAAAAATCTTCCACTGCCAATCATTGTCCACTTCCATGCAAGCAAGTGGACAATGATTGGCAGTGGAAATTCTAAAGCAAAGGTCTCTCTCACTGGCACGTCAACAGGAAGCAATTTGTGCACATGGGTAATTTTGAATGGATAGCAATGAAGGATGTTTCGTAGGATTTTACACACCATGCTCACGAGTATGTCCAATGTTCGGGCAATTCTCTGTGCACTTCGCGTTTGCACACCACCACTCCTCTCCTCCAGCATTGCTGTAGTCACAGCTTCCACTGACATTGAATCAGTTCAACCTCTACCAGGTTGCACACCAAAAGAACCCATCTTTTCGAATTTCTGATTCATTTTCTCCAGACCCTCAGCAGTCATCGGACTAATGCCTTTTCGGATGCTTCGGTGTCCAGAACTTCTGCATAACGATGTGTGCACAGTTATCATTCTTGTAATACAGCTTTACAAGCAGAGCCCAATCTTGCATTGAGACAGTCATGGCGAATGTCGCAGACGTGAAAGGTGGAAAAGCCGTGTACCCAGCGTATTTATACCAAATTCAGTGGGTTGTGCGCATGACAGGTGTTTTCATTTACATATTCTGACACATAGCGCAATCTATTGATAAGTTTTCACTTTTTTTTTTCTTCTGCCACATGTTTTCCCCCATCTCCAATAATATTCTGTTGCAATTTGATGTCATTCTGACCAGTGGTGTTATTTCTACAGTGTTTTGAAAGTTTAGCTTTAATTATAATCAACTTATATTTTACCTCTTGATGGGGAGTACCGGAAAGCAATTGTGTTTCACAATTTTATATTCTCAGAGGTGGAGAAAAATAACCTGATAATAAAGTTGGAGCAGGATAGGGGATATCGGATTCACTAAAGGTTTCCAAGTAAACATAGGTCAGAAATGCACCGTTTGGAACATCAGACATGAAATACAACAATCGTAATGCCACTAATTTATTCAGATAGTAAAATGTACTGCAAAACCAGCACTGGAGTTAGGTAGTTGACATGAGGTAGTGTAAGTTGCAATATTGTTAATAATGTAATCTAAATGTTACGTGCTTTAATTTTTATTAATTTACAGAGACCACAAATGGACTTTAATTTCAACAAATACATTAGATTTGTGAGTGTAACTAAGACAGTGAGAAAGAAAATGGAAATTAAATTTAAAAATGTCCTTTCTTTCTCAAATCACATTTTTTACAACAAATACTCAAAATTCCTTCCCAACATCATTGCAAGGTTGACTTAGTGGAAGAAAAGATGGGTGTACCCTCTCAAAAATGTCAAGCATGTTGCGAAATATTGTCACGGCATCGGAGACTACTGTGACCAGCTCTTTACTTGTTTGACTGGTGTCTGGTAGATATAGTTTTTCATAAAATACCAAACAAAAAAGTTCAGTGGTGTTAAAACAGATGATTTAAAGATCACTCTTGAGGCCACCATACGCAACCCACCTGTACCCGAACATTTTCTTCAACTGTTGCCGGCTGCCAGAGTGAAATGTTGGAACAGTGTCCTTTGAAATTTTCCAAAAGACTGTCATCCAACAATATGAGAAATTTCACTTTGGAAAAAGCTGTAAATAATTGTATCCATTTAATCAAGGAGGCAGAGTGAAAGGTCTAGTTAATTTGTCACATATGCCTACACTGAAAACCTTTCCCATGGTGACCATGTTCTTGAATGTAATAGGAAAAAAAAGATCATTCTATAAAAAGACTGAAATAGGGAAAAATCACTTTGTCGAGATTCTGACATTGGCTTAATTCTGAGGCACAGAAATCTGCTTGCCTTGAATAAACTTCTAATGTCAAATCTTGGACTTTTATGTATGGTAAGGGTGTCAACCATTTCCCTCTGTGATATTCAAAACTAGTTAATAAATGACTGAGTTTCTGAGCTGTTGCTCGGATGCTGGTTGAAGGCATTGTTTTGAAACACTGGATTATTTCTTAATCAAGTTGCAGAGTTGGCCTTTTATGTGCAAACATGTCTTCCAGTGGTCTGCAGTCTTAAAGATTTTGACTGCTGGTGGTCTTCTGTTTCGAAAACGTTCAATTTATCTTCTTCTCATACCTACAGCACTGCTTCCCACTGTTCTGTAAACATTGTGAATGTTGGCTAGCTTCTTGTTTGTGTACCTGTTCATAATAAGCCGTGCGGCATGCAGCAGCAAGTGCAATGGAACACAACAATCACAACATAGTGCTGCAGCAGCAGCAGCTTAGTAAGCCAAATCTTACCAATGGATCTTTTCCAACACATTCACCCACCAGACAAATTTCCGCATGCTGCTAGCTGATTGGCTGTCATTTTATGGCCATACCTGCACAGTAGTGCCTTCCTACTGCAATCATTTGAAAATTTTGCTCAGTATGATTTCTTAGTCTGCTTTGACATTTTGTGTGTGTGTGTGTGTGTGTGTGTGTGTGTGTGTGTGTGAAGATTCTGTGGCTCCTAAAACACATTGCCATAGGTTACCCAAAAGTCATACATACGATATATAAATTCCCTATTAATTGAAATAAATCCACCTGATGATGGGGTATAATAATCTGAAACTCACAGTGTAAATTTTAATATAATAAATATGACTGGTTACAGCATTTGTATTTTCAGTTGATATTCATTATAGCCATGGTGAAGCCAAATGAAAGAGTTAACATTAAAGAAGAAAGGGACATCAAGTAGTTCAAAATTTTCTGAATAACCATAGCTTGGAGATGTTGTTGTGGTTGTGGTGGTGGTGGTGGTGGTGGTGGTGGTGGTTTCCAGTCTGAAGACTGATTTTGTGCAGCTGTGCTGCTAGTCTATCCTGTGCCATCCTCTTCATCTTTGCATCACTACTGCAACCTACATCAGTTTGAGCTTGCTTGTTTATTCAAGCTTTGGTCTTACACCCTATACAATGACAATTCTCTCCATTACCAAAATGAGATTCCTTGATGCATCATGATGTGTCTTATCAGCTGAACCCTTCGTTTATTCAAGATGTGCCATAAATTTCTTTTTTCTTCTCATTAATTATTTGATCTAACATACTATCAGCAAACTGAAGGATGTAGCTAATGTGTTTAACAGTTATTTTGTAAACATAAGACAAAAAACTTGTTGAGCCAAATGTCACCCATAAATATGCCACACACCTGACCTGAAAATTTGAACAGGTAGATAACACAATATTTCTCATGCCAACTACCAGTAATAGGCAGGAATTATAGAAAAAAAATCAAAACATTCCTTACGAATTGATGATGTGTTAGATTTTGTTGAAAAAAAGTACAAACAAACCTGTCCTCAGCTGCCAGCTTCCCAACATGATTAAAAATTGCTGAAGGCAAACTACTTCACAAAAAAAGAACCCAAGAATAGGTTCAAACTATAGAGCAGTTTCTCTACTGTCTGTATTTTTAAGGTATCTAGAAAGACAATTTTTTTTAAAGAAAAGACTGCCTAATGTGTTAAATAAATATCATATGTCAATAGTCACAACACGTTTTTAGAACAAAAAAATCACACCCCTGAAACAGCAGTCTTTTCTTTTCTATATGAAACAGTACAGACCCTAGATAGGCAGAAACATACCTATATCATTTTCCTAGACTTATCAAAAGCCTTCAATACTGCCAATTGTGATAAATTACTTATTAAGATACAGAATTGGGTAATTAAGAGAGCAGCATGAAGTTGGATTAAATCATACCTCCATGAAAGAAAACAGCCCATAGAGATAACACATGAAGCAAATGGAACAGTCAGTACCCATCAGTCAGAGTTATTAGTGGTCAAACATGGAGTTTCACAAAGTTCCCTATTGTGTACATTTCTGTATTTATTGTATGTATATAATTTAGATAGAAATCCAAACAATGGAAAATCTGGGATGGGATGTAACAATATTATGAGAAGGAAAGTAGTTACTCACCATATAGCGGAGATGATGAGTCGCAGATAGGCACAACAAAAAGACACACAAGTAAAGCTGTCGACCATTGGTTTTCAACAACAACAACAACACACACACACACACACACACACACACACACACACACACACATATGCAAACACAACGCACAGACATGACTGCAGTCTCAGGCAACTGAAGCCACACTTAGAAAAAGCAGAAACAGAAAACTATACTAATTTGCAAATGACACCACCATTTTAATTCCAGAAAATATCAAAGAAAATTTTCAAAACAATTTTAAGGCTGTCACAGAGAATATAGCAGAGAACTATGATGCAAACTGTATTAATGAAAAATCTGGAGAAAACCTGTCACAATGGACATACTCACCACCCAGAATAGGACACTCGCTAATTCTCATATTGAAATAAATGGACAAACAATTTGAAAAACAGAGCATACAAAATTTCTCAGTGTATTGATACAACAGACCATGAAATGGGATTCGTGTGTAGAGTACAGAAACAGAAAACTGAGCAAAACATGTTTCATAATGCTGATAATAAGAAACTGTAAATCATATCATAATCTTAGAACCGTATATCTTACTCATGATCACTCGATATTGAAGTATGTTGTAGTATTTTGGGGAAAGTGTGGAGGAAGTTTGAAATCATTTAGAGTACAGGTAAAAATCATATTAGACTAATGGTAGAGATAGACCAAAGATCATTATGCAGGCCTTTGTGTACAAAAATTGAAATATTGCCTCTTCCATTTAGTACATGCTAGAAAATGTGAGTATTAGTCAAGAAAATTTAAACATTAACAGCCCATGCATCACCTTCAATGAATCTGAACACAGCTACCACATACAACAAATAAATTATGTGCATGTACAACAGACAAATACAGCTCTATTAAAAAGGCATATTCCATCCGAACACCAAACTGTATGATGCATTACCCAAATTCACAAAAATAATAATGAACAGAATGTTTGAAATCAACCTTGAAGGATTACTTGTTCAAGCACTGCTTCTGTACACTAAAAGAGTATCTAGAAAAACAAAACTCTACCATCAGTTAATTGTAATTGATCATAGTCTGGACTGAGGGCCAAGACACTGTATCCTCATTCCTTCACAACCTCAACACCATCCCTCCCATCTGCTTCACCTGGGGCCCCTCAATCCAGCTTCCACCTTCCTGGACATTGACCTCTTCTTCTCTGATGGCTCCATCCACCCCTCTGCCCAGATTAAACCCACCAGCCACTAACAGTACCGACTTTTCAACAGCTGCCATCTCTTTCACACCAAAAAATCACTCCCATTCATCCTGGCCGCCTGGGGACAGTGTATATGCAGTGACAACGACTCCTTTTCCCAGTACGCTGAAGATCTCAGAAAGGCCTTCACAGACAGTTACTATCCTCCAGACCTAGTCTGAAAACAGATTTCAGGTGCCGTACCCTCCACATCCACAATCCTCCCACTACAGTCATGAACCAGCTACAAAGGAACACCCCCTTCATCACACAATATCACCCAGGATTGGAACAACTGAACCACATCCTTCATCATGCCGTGAAATGAGGGACATCCTACCAATGACCATTCCCTCCTCCCCTCCTCCTAAAATGGTGTTCCATCACCCATCCACCCTCTACAACACCCTAGTCCATCCCATTGCACAAAATGCCTCTCCCAATCCCATCCCTTTGCCAGGGATGACTTCCCTGTGGAAGATCCAAGTGGAGGACCTGCCCAGTCCACACACCCAGCACTTCTTACTCCTGTCCTTTCACAGGTGTATGCTAACCCACTAGAAGCCTGACCTCCTGTAAAATTAGCAATGTCATGTCCGCACTCTGCTGCAGTCATTGCGCAGCATTTTAGTGACGTGCTGTCCCCACACTTGCTATCAAAGTTTTTGTCCCCTCTGTCCTATTACCTCCTCCCAAATCATGTTCCCTCACCTTGATTGTGTGCTACTATCTGCCAACACACCCACTGGTCTTTTCTCCTTCTCTGCTCCTTTCCTTTTCTGCTATGTGCTCCCTTCCCCACAGCCTCCTGACACTACACCTGGTAGCATTGTCTTGCCACTATCTAGTCCCTGCACGTTCCACCAGGCAATGCTCATTTCTCTCCCTCAGCTGTACCCTAGTGAACTCCCCTCCCCCTACTACCCCTCCCCACGCTACTCTGGAATCCTTGCTTCCATTTGATGCAGTTGCATCCTGGAGCGGCCAGAAATAGTGCTTTTGCGCGCGCGTGTGTGTGTGTGTGTGTGTGTGTGTGTGTGTGTGTGTGTGTGTGTGTCCTCCCTCCCTTCTCTGAAGAATGCTTTGGCCAGACGTTCTAAGTGTAACAGTCTTTTCATTGTGGCTGTCTGCAATTCAACATGTCATCTTTACGGTTAGTAGCAATCCACAGTTCACCAACTTGATAAAAGGATGGTAATTAAAAAAGTGAAACTAAGTGAAAGAATGTGGAAACAGAAAAAGATGTGATGCTGTATACAAATGAATGACACACACTAGCAAAAGGCTTTAAACTACTGCAATGAACTTGTGCCCAGAATAGAAAGTGCCATATGAGGAAGCCTTTCAAACATAGTTTACTGTGAATCTGAAGCACAAGTATGAATTTATTTTCCAATGTTCATGATGAATTTAAAGAAAAGTGCTAGTACCAGCTTAAGACGGGGTAGTATTCCTTTGGATTTTGGTCTAGCAGTTAAATGTACTGGTCAAATGTACTGCCACCAAACCACACATTATGAATAGTAATGAATAGTATAGCTTGTACACGAATGATGTAGCAATTTTTTTTTTTTTCTGCGCACTAACTTAGTGATATTAGCTGAATTTTGTAAAACTGATTTGATGGTGCAGAGCAGCGCCAGGGTAAGTGTATTGCTCAAATAATCTGTCCCTTGGTTGCCATACGAAAGTGTAACAGAATCGGTGAACTTTCATATTAATATTCTACATTTGGTTGGTAATTGTATGGCACTTCCCACCTGTGTTTTGTTACATTTGTTTTGTTTTTTGTTGTAGTGTGAAATAAAATTGCATCACAAGTACTTACATTGCTGAACGTTGATCCATTTAGCTGATACTGTGCAGAGGCAGTGTGGAGGAATCGGTTTACCTCTTTTTGCATGACTTGACCTCAATCACATGAATAATTTTGACAGATAAGTTGTAAATCAGTTGGGATTGAGAAGCAAATGTTTTGTTGTTTAGGCCAGCACAAAATTTCAAATCACTTGAATGTTTCCTGACTAATGAATTTTTGAAGTCTTTCATTTTCAAACATGCGGTAGTAAGTACTCTAGAGGCTAGAAGAATGAATATGGTGGATAATAAGTAAGCTGAACATGAGCCTGCTCGGCTAGTCACACGGTCTAAAGCCCTGCTTCCCGAGCGGGAAGGCGTGCTGGTCCCCGGCATGAACCCGCCTGGCAAATTAGTGTCAAGGTCCAGTGTGCTGGCCAGCCTGTGAATGGTTGTTAAGGTGGTTTTCCACCTGCCTCGGCAAATGCGGTCTGGTTCCCTTCATTCCGCCTCAGTTACACTGTGTCGGCGATTGCTGCGCAAACACTGTCTCCACGTATGCGTACACCATTATTCTCTACCACACAAACATTTGGGGCTACACTCATCAATACACAATAACCCTGGCTTCAGTGTGGGGCGGCAGT
Organism: Schistocerca piceifrons; assembly: GCF_021461385.2. Lineage (NCBI taxonomy): Eukaryota > Metazoa > Arthropoda > Insecta > Orthoptera > Acrididae > Schistocerca > Schistocerca piceifrons. The sequence continues at coordinate 804,533,908 of NC_060138.1, forward strand.
GGGGTGGGTGGTCTGCTGTGGCGTGTTGTGGGGATCTCTCTCTTTCATTGAAATTTGCCTCAAAAATATCTTCTTACAGATGGAAATTGTATGTGCTGATGTATCTGTCATTTAAATCTATTTAAACGTTGTCTTCTATGAGATAGCAGTTGACGAGGCAGAGAAAAAGGGATATAAGATCATGTATGAGACAAAGTATTCAGTGACAAAGAAAAAGGGATCCTTAATCCATTCATGTATTTTCTGTCTCTCTATATTATAAAGAGATCATCTTGGGTTCAAGGTGTGGCAAGCAGATACACATTTCATCATATGTACTGTATCCTGCCCTCACTGAATTTGCAAAGAATGTCTACTTCAGATGGGTGGTGGCCCCAGCTTTGCATGATGGCACTCCCATGCTCATCCCATACATTGTCCATGACACTGGAAAGGGTATTTAATATTAGTTTCTCCATCTTGTCAACCAGTTACTCAGATGGCCATCAGTTCGTGCCTGAGTTCTTTGCAGGAATTTTTAATTTTTTACCCCGACCACATGTATTTCCCAGCTGGCTATGATTCTTGCATTCTCTCTGCATCTGATGCATATGAAGGGTGCAGTATGAGTAAGCAGGTAGAACATGTAATCTTACTCTCCCATACATCACCATTCAATTTCTCTTAGTCTCTTCATTATTTTCAAAAGCTTCAAGAGGTGTAAGATATACAAAGGAAAAACTTTTTACTTATTTTCATTTTCTCTTCTTGTTGGCACCAAGTCTTGCGTCTAGGGGTACATTCTCGCAGCTGAAATTTTGATTTATGTTGTGGATTCCTGATGACTAAATAACTGATGAAGATTTGCCTGTATATGTCTTGAATTTTATTCTTTGTCACATTGTTAAATATCACACCATTTTTACAATTTCCAAATTACATTGTTAGTTTCAATCATATAAATATGTCTGTTTCCATCAGAGACATGCCCAATCTGCAGTACTCACCATATTTCAAAACGTTTACAAAGCAAAAGAGTTTACAAACTTTCTTGACAAAAGAAGAATCTTAGCCCAGAAATATATTTTATAATTATCATCAGATTGTGCAATTAATAGTAGGAATTTTAAGTATACCAGAAATTTTGTAATTTCAAATATTTTTAAAAGAAGAGTAATTTTGACTGTATTCCATAGTGTTACGAAATTAATTTCTTTTTATACACTTTAGTCTAAAATATTATCCATCATATACAAAATCAAATGAAATTCTTTCAGTGAAACAGCTGAGAATGTTCACCTATGCCAGATTCAGGATTAATCCTGGTATCGGCTACTTCTACAAAAAAGGTTATGTTAGAAAAGGGTGTCCAATTACAAACTCTGCACCAAAATTGATTTCAGGCATTCCATCGCAGCCTGCACTGATTCATTTGTAGCAGTGCCTACCTTCTTTTTACATGCAGAGGCCCTGTATCCAATGTTGTTCCTGTTACAGTGCCATTTGAATCTCTTGCCTAGGTATAAGGGCTATGCACAATGCTGTAGTCATTCGCCTCACCACACCATGTGAAGTTGTTGCCACACTTCTCTGTTTCTGAGATGAAATGAAATGCACAGACTTGTCGTGCTGGGATTTGGATTAAGGTGTTTAGCCTTTTATTACATGCAGTGTACATCCAGATTCTCTGTCAGTGTCTTTTCTCACTCTGTAAACCTCAAGCTTCGAGCTGCTTCTGCTGTGTCATCAGCAGCATATATGAATTGCTTGGTGTGATTTGGCACTGTGCGGTGTTGGTGCCAGGACACTTCCATTTTTCTGGTTCCTGTGTTTCCTACATATGATATTCTTTGCCCAGAGGCTAATGAAGACTCTACTCTTGTGCTTAACATCATATGGGGGACCATTCTTAGATTCCACAGCTTAATCAGTAGCTTCCTATGACTGCTGTTGTTAGGTGGCTATCATGATGGTGAAGGAAACTCCAGTAGTCTTCTTTCCCTCAGAGCCATCCACAATAAGTTGTCGGGGTTAGTAACTGGCCAGTACCTGCTTTTTATAGTTGGAATCCTGCTTGTAGTGAGTGAATTTCTCTTACAGGATTTTTCTATTTTGGTGGAGTATCAGTCATTTGGCAGTGTAGTGACACAGGTTGAAAATTTTTGGGTCATTTGTTCCCTTCCTGGCTTTAACTAGGTAACCAGCCTCACTTTCCTTCCATGTCTTCTGAATCTGTTGGTAACACAGCTGTTCATCATGTCCAGGCTCTGGTAGAGGGCTTTGAAAATATTATTTTAGAGGTCAGGCAACTGCAGCCAAAGTTGCATGTGATGAATAAAATCTTCCACACTGGCTGTTGAATTACTTTTTCTAAAAAGTCGTGACAGGTTTTGCACCATTGGAACACGTTTTCACGTGACAGGTTTATTTATTATTTTCTTAAACAGTCATCATGCAGCAAATTAAATGCTTCGAGCCAAGCCCCATCTTGGAAGTTTTAAAGCTAACATTTGTAGTCTTGAACCATATTAGGAAATACTCTGTCAAACGCTCTCTTGATATGCACCTTCATGAAATTTGATGAGGCCAATGAAGTTGTCGTGTCCTCACTCGAAGCATTTTCAGTTGGGTTTACTGAAATTGAATCTCCTCTTAAACAATACCTACTCTGGTTTTGTTCCAAAGCTAAGAAAATGTTTTGTGTGTGTGTGTGTGTGTGTGTGTGTTTTGAGCTCACTCGCACAGTTCTCCCATTGTGTTGCCATCTCAGAAGAGAGAATGAAAGTCAGGATTGTATCTTCACGTCCACCTACCACTGTTAGAGGAGAATCACACTTTGCTGTTGTGAATTAATTGTAGGTAATGTAACTTTCCCGTGCTTCAATACAGAGCCATGATTTCTGGTCACCCGGTAGCCCCATGTACACCATGGCAATCATAATCTTCCAACACAAAGTTGATGTCACTATAGTTAAAATTGGAAGTTTTCTGGTAGATGTAATCCTTGTAAACACAAATGAGTGTTACTGTGGAACCCACATGGTAAGCACTACTATGTTGACTCCCTGTTAGTGAGACTAAGGCGATGTTGAGACCAAGCCTGGCAAGGATCATGCTACCATCCAGGTTGTCTGGTTACTGGAAGTTAATGTCAGTGCCATTGATACTGACTGGTCCAGCGCATTGAAGTTCTAGTAAGGGTTTTCCTGCACCATAAGTATGTTGCCTGCATATTCTGTGCATATTAGGTATTAAAATTCGTTATTGATGTATGATCTCGCAGAGTTGAGCGATATGATAATTACCATTGAAAAAAATTAATTTTGTTGTTTTGTGTTCCTGATTTGAACGTGCTCAGTAGTTGTAAAAAGGAATAACCACTCATGTGAACTAGTGTTTCCCAAGTGTATCTAATGATGGGTGTTAGCAGTCTTCAGGCATTAACCAAATTTTCTGCCTTCAATTGCTTGTAACCAAAAGTAGTCGGGATGGAAAATTATGGTAACTAGTGACATAGTGATCATGGACCTGTATTATGACTTTAGGTCATTTGTTGGCAAATTTCATGAAGTCTCCTTTGCAACCCATGCTGAATAAAGTAGTGGAAAATAAAAGATGATCTGGGGACAACAGGAATTTTGAAACATAAGCAATCCATGGGAAGGAAAATTAAATGAATAAATATGAATAGCAGGAACAAAGAAAATTCTGTGAACACACACACACACACACACACACACACACACACACACACACACACACACACACACTTATTATTTATCAATCATTTTCTTTCTCTGTCATTGCTATTGCTTGTTAATCGAATCTCTTCTCTCCTATGCCCCCTCATTTGTCCTCATTTCTATTCACATTTAAGAGAATTTACATTCTGGACTTGTTCCTTCCTCAGTCTTATCCAACTGACCTGTACTCCATCTCTAGAGACATATGTGTGACCAGGATATTAAAACACTTATAATTTTTTGTATTTGTTTGATGATAATTCAGATATGAAGATGGTTTTCAGCTTGTTGTCACTCTCTTAGCTTTACGTTTCAATTTTTGACTCTACTCTAATCTTTTTATTTAATGTATGTTTTTCACTGAGACCTAAAATTTATTAAGATACTTTTATTTACTTATTTTGAATTTCTCCCCCCCCCCCCCTCCTCTCCCTCTCCCCCTCCCCCTCCCCCCCTCCTTCCACCCCCTACCTGTTTTTGATTTTGCCATTGAGTGATCATTTGTTTCTTTCCAGAACTGCTGTATAATTTTTAACAACGGGTGCTCTTTCTTGTTAGCTGTTTATTTCTGCTGCCACACATGTTTTTGTTCATTCTTATTCTCACACTGATTTTTATATAACTTTGTGAAACTATAACTAAATAAGCATTCCAGTCATCTGACTTGTTTGTTGATTGCTGGTCATTCCATCTGGACATATAGCACCCCAGTGCTTTGAATATGTTTCCTTTATGTATTTGCCACCGTTTAATACAAGTGACACATTGTGATTAACTGCTGTCCATATGCTGCTGTTAATTTACCAGTATTTTGATGGCTTGTGGCAAATGTGTGTGTCCTCTTCTTCCTTCACATAAAATCTGTGAAATAATGTGTTCCCCCAGCTGCCACTCCCTCCCTCCCTCCCTCTCCCCCTCCCCCCCTACAGACACACACAAAAATATCTGTTTCAAAATCAAGAAATATGTCATTTTTAAAATTAAAAGTTTTCTTTTCTTTTCTTCACAGGGGAGGCAGTTAAGGCCACGTAGCCAGCCACCTTTGCCTGATGGTGATTTACTTGATCACCCTGCATTACATCATCTAGTTTTGGACCTAGCATCTCATTTGGAAGTTCGATCGCACTTCGTAGAAAGTGATGAAGTAGACTGATCGCCGGCCCCCATTGCTGTGACCCAAGATTCCAGCATTGTCACTGCTACAGCTGATAAAAGTGTCATCACCATCTTCATCTGCCACTATATCCTCATCAGCTAACGCCCATATTTTCACTCTGCCAATGATCAATTGGTAAAGGGTGAATGGGAAATGTTAATTCAGTTCCAGAGAAATCATCCTTTTCATAGCTTTAAGAAAAAATAATATATAAAAGTTGACCTTGGTGATGAGTTTGTTGATATTTGTTAAAAGTAATCAAAAGTTACCGAGCTTTGCAAGTTGCATAGAGATATAGCTCTCGCTGGAGGACATCCACTGACTCACAGGAGTTGTACTAGACGCTTTGCTTTGAGGGCAAGTGGGCTCAGTCAAATAGGTTATCCCAATGAAGCACTGCCATAACTGGGAAGTTGGGATTTCCAAGAGGCTGTGAGACTAACTGAGCCCATGCACCACATGTATTGCAGTGATACTAGTCAAATTTACAAAATGCGTGGAAGGTGAGTATGATATTTGTGCCGAAAATCTGTATGTGAATTGTTTCTTATGTTGTATACATAGTCCAGTTCGATTTAGGGGTGTGTTGGTAGTTTGAGAGCAAGTGATTCACTATTAAATTGAGTTAAGCCTTTTTTAAGACTGAGGAATGTTTCACAAGGAGTGGATGTTAACGCTGTACAATATTATTTTGCTAAAGACGTTAATGTAAAATTGAGAACACTTATACAACTACATGTATATATTTTGTATTGTTAGAATAGTAATGTTTAACTTCTTCAGGAACTGTCAAAGTTTTGAAGAACTGTTAAACAATTTCCAGCACACCCCAACATGTAAATACTGTATTTAAAGAGACAGTATTGTTGAGTTTTTGGGAACAAATTTTTGTGGCCCTCTGTGGCTTTTGTAACACTTATCTTCCACATTGGGCTGCTCATTCCTGCAGATATTGTTTTTGAATGAATATTTACTCTATCCTCAAAGATTTCTCTGGTTTTATAATTCAGGGATTAGTGTAAAAATGCAATAACCATTTCATACACATATGTAGATGATTTTATCTTAGTCTGTTCACCATGAGTAATTAACTTTCCTTTCTATGTTTTTATCATTGTAAAATTGTAATTCAATAAACTGTTGCTTTTCTGTGTTGGAGAAATAGAATTTAACTTTCTGTGAGCACTGTAATCCTGAGTCTGTTATATGATTATATTCTTCAGTTCTTTCATACTTTGTGTCATCTTTAGTTTTGACTGTGAATAAAATACACATTGAGGATCAGCTGGAGAAGCTGGCAGATAGAGAACTACACACAGTATGTTGCAGAAGCTAAATGTTAATTTGTTAGAGGTTGGTCTCATATCAGTTTCTGCTTAGACCAAAGTACCTATACAAATGCCTTGTGCATGTGCAATATTTTGGTATTCATACATGCTACATTCGTGAAGATAATTCTGTTACTGTTTCAAAGGGATTTAATTTTATAATCACCATTCAGTATTATCCTACATCTAGTACACACACACACACACACACACACACACACACACACACACTGTATTTATAATGCCTAAAATGTGTAGTTATGAGGTTCAGCAGCATTTTGTTGCCCTTTTATTTTACATTGTTATGTCTGCCACATCACTTTAAAATTGAATTTTCTTTTCTTTGTTTAGTAGTCACTTTATTTGGAGAAATCCAAATTTCTGTGTACTGTGCTATTTGGATCTGTAGTGATCAGTATGACAATTCGAAGAATCATTTTAGGCTAGAAAAGTTTTCTCATAAGATACCTAGCAGATCTATAAGAATTGCTTTGCATGTGATTCTGTTTCCAGTTTACCTCAGCTACTGTAGTTAAAAAGTTTGCACAAAAGAAATTTTCTCTCTCTTTCAGACATGACAAACATAATAGTAAATAAATCACAGTAGTAGTATTTTGTAGCGTAGGTGAAAAGGTTTGTACCATGAACACCACCAACATAACACCAGTTTTTATAATGAAGGCACTGGCCTTTTCCTCCTTCCATAATGTGCCTCCGTTATTTATGTATGTGCCGTCTAAATAAAAATATTGTGAAAGATGGGAAAGGTTAGCATTCCCAGTAACTCTGTAGTGTTTTGAATACATAAGAGAAAAATTGTCAGATTGTTACATACTTCAGGAGATAAAATGCTTTTCAAATTGAAAATAACACACAATATAGATACAATTTCTATTAATATATACTGTAATACAGCTGCTACGTGCTGTTTGATCTTTCTTAATTAGATTTCAACATATCATTTTTTGTATCATAACTGACTGACACCATTATCTGCTTGAGGGGTTTCAATAATCATTGCAGCATATTAAATCAAATATTTAGCAGATACATTTGAAAAATACACACACTATATAACAACAAAAAATCATCCTTTTATTAATAGTAATGTTCCTTGCAGTATATATTGCTGGAGGAAAATCTCGCTGAATGTAGATATAATGCACAACTTTGACTAATTGCGCAGTTAGATGTTAGAGATTCCACAGCACCAAATTTCAGTTAATTAACTGAATTCCTAGAAACTGAATTTATTAAAAGCAAGTAAAGATACAAGCATCTTGTTATTTTGGAGACTTATTTTTATAAGATGTAAAACCTAGACACATCTTTTATCTAGGTAATATAATATTGTATGAATAAGTGACACTGTGGAAAAAAATACTTTACTGATATAACTGTTCAATATGTGATGATTACCTGAATATCATCTAGTACTACTAACATGCATTGAAACTTGTTAATATCTCATATGTGGACCATGTGCCTTTTCAAAGTGCTTTTCCTCATAATTTGTAAGCTATTGTTTCTGGTGCTTTTTCATGCAAAGAGAAGTTCAGCTTAATGGTCCATTGTATGTTGCTGCAGCTTCTCTCCTGTCAGCGTGTGTCCTGCTTTTGACATTTTCCATTAAGAGAAAGTTGCCCTAAATAACGGGAATATATAAGAGATTCATTTGTCTTTCTATAAAATAGTACAAATGTCTGAAACTCTCCAAATAAAGTGACATACGTTACTTTTTGAAAATTGCATTCCTGAATGTAACACAAATCAGAAGGTTCTTTAAAAGTAGTAATATACTCTAAGCAGTAAAGTTTGTTTTATTGTAGTTACAAAATAGTCAGATATTTATTGTGTAATTATTTTGTCATGTCAGTGTGTTTATTTTGCCTTCCTTACAAATTGTAAACTGAAGTGTACAAATAATTGTTGTGCAAAAATAGTATGAAATATCTCCAAACAGAATAAATAACAATTTAACATGAAATTTGTTAGTATATGTATGCATATTTAGTAGCTAGTTTTCATCCATTATGTGTATGCATTTACTGGTGGTCTTAGCTTCACCAGATTTTCAGTATTTTGTGGGAAGGTACTGTTTGTTATGCATTTCCTTGCAGCTGAAACAGTGCCAAAGAAGTGGGACCCATTGCTGTGTGTGTGTGTGTGTGTGTGTGTGTGTGTGTGTGTGTGTGTGTGTGTTTAAAATTAGGTCATTTCCTTGGCAGCTCTTCAGGTGGCTAGTCTGGTACAATAATAGTGCCATGTGCATCTGATGACTAAGTGTTTTTGGTGTTGTGATGCACAAAATACTGTACCACAGAACCTTAACTGATAATGGAAGCAAAAGAGTGATTCAGCTCTGAAACTGTTTGATACAAATAGCTCAACATCTCATTAGTGTAGCTATGGGTTTAAAATAGTTGTACTTGAAACTGTTTAGTGAAGAGGTTAGTTAAACAGGTGATTTCCTGAAATAATCTGCATCAGCAAGTTAGCTATTCTGGAGAAGCACTCAGCACACGGTAGCAGACTTTGGTCATGGCAGTCAGTAGGCCAGGTGAGGTTAGCTACTGAAAGCCTTCTAACAACTGGTCTCTCTGTTCACCGTCTCTTTATACATAGCAGTTTATTTTTAGTTATTCTTATTTGCCTCTCAGAAACACACAAATAGAATGAGGGTAGTTCAGGTCATTAACACTATTGGGCAAGTGGACAGGTGTTGCAGTTCTTTTTATACGTAATGTTGCATGTTTTATTCAGTAATAAAAGAAAATATATTTGAAAGATGTTTAACAGCTAGTTGGCTTGTATTAAGTCATATGTAAATGACTGATAATTCAGTGCTTCATATTTACTGGACTGAAACTGTATTAAATGGAACATTAGCTGAGGAACTATCACTTTGTTCTGACTTTTGTCTGAGTTTTGTAGCTTGCACAACTAGAAGCATTTTATCCATGGGAAAAACAAAATTGCTTAGGGTGTGTGTTTCTCTTCTTGTTAAACCTGTCTGTAGCAACAGAATCTACAGAATATAACTTCTTATTTTGTGAACATTGTGTAATGTGAATAACATAGAGATATTCTGGAGTAAATCACAGTACAAATGACATTGGTGGTGATTCAGATTTGACCTGTGGAAATTCATTGAAATGTGTTTCATTGTTTTAATTGTTACTGGTTATTTGTCGACAATTATTTATTTCTGTGTTTTTCTTTGTCCTTCCAAAATGTTTGCAATTAACATTTACTTTTTTATGTAGGAAGAACAGTAGTGTGTGGAAGTAACACATGATGTTGAGAATCTCAGCTGATTTTGAAATGTTTTTATGATAGGAGAGAGTTTATAATAGAACTTAATGCAAAACTCTTTTTCCATAAGCAAAACTGAACGGTAGACATGATGCTGATAGGTACCTAAAATTTCATTTATTTGTTTTGATAACAAGTTGTTATAAATACACATACACCGTATTACACTATTTCGTGGCACTTTGCAGGAAAAATATTTGATGAGGGGAGGGTGTCATTTACATCATGGCATAAATTGCTCCTCTTAAAGTATTTTAAGTGGAAAGGAAATGTAGCAACTCATCAATAAATAGTGAAAATTGACATCATTTCTTCCTTTTGTGACTACTGAACACTTTGGGTTGGCTATCATTGCTTTTACCATTGTTCGTGTGCATTCCAACAAACAGAAGAAAGTCAACAAATATAGGTGTCATAGAAAGTTTAATGTGAATATCGACTTTGCATACATAGATTATGGGCCATACATTGGGCTTCCAGGTGATATATGCTCCACAAGAAAGAGCAAAACTAAGAATTCAATAACACAAAACAATACACAGCTTGTTGCAGTTATTTGCATAAAATACTTCGTACTTTTTTGAAGTTACATATTATGTAAAGTAAGACTCTTTACTGACAGTCAGCCGTGATGGCCAAGCAGTTCTAGGTGCTTCAGTCCAGATAACGTGGCTGCTACGGTCGCAGTTTCGAATCCTGCCTTGGGCATGGATGTGCGTGATGTCCTTAGGCTAATTAGGTTTAAGTTGTTCTAAGTCTAGGGGATTGATGACCTCAGAAGTTAAATCCCATAGTGCTTAGAACCATTTGAACCATCTTTACTGACACATGACAATGAGAACATCTCGGAGCTAATGCCTATTCTTATACAATCATGTAAGTGTACTATGAACTGATTACCTGATGGAGAGTTAGTGATTACATAACTAAAATGCATTTCTGTGGAAAACATATCTTCATATTCTTAGTACTTACTTGTTATTGACTTGTCATTGCTGCTGCTGTTGCTTCTGCTGCTTATTATTGTTGTTGTTGTTGTTGTTGTTATTTTGAATAGCCTGGTGAATAATTGTCGACATAACACAATATTAGCATTTGAGATAAATTCTTCTTGATCAGATTTTGTTGCGTGCAGTTAAAACACACACTCTTCCAGAGCAGGAGAAGATAGTAATCATTTCTGAATTCAGTACTTTGGCGTAAGTGTGTGTGAAATTTGCAGCTCCATGAATGTAGTATGCTAATGACTCCTGCAGACCATTAAAAATAGTGTATAATGTCAGGAAATGTTAATCTCAGAACACTAATAAATATATGGGTATGCAATGTACTCTGGATGACCATGTTTCTTTGCGGTGTAATGGTTAGTAGAGGACCATTGAAGAGAGTGAATCATGTGCTAATATTTAATTTGGCTTTTAAATCACTTTGTTTTATCGTACTAAACAATATGGTATTACCAGATTACAGAGTTTTGATGGAAGTTAATGGTTGGCCTTCTTGAATTAGTCAAAAATGTAGTGTGGGCTGCAGTAGTGATGCATGTGAGCTAAAGAAAATATAAAATAAATTTGACATCACAAATGACATAAATCTCATCCTCATAGTAGTCAAAAGACTGTAGAATAGTTACAAGACTGACACTGTCTGTACTCTTTCGTGTAGTAAGAGAAAAACTGCCATCACCTGAAGGTTGGTTTAAAGAACTCAGTGCTTTATTAACCATGGGCCTATTGGAAATTTTATGCCCTTACCTTTCTCTGACCTTCACACTGACCCAAGTCCAGTTATAGCAGTACATACAGTTTTATGTGGACTCCGAACCATGGTGCAACTCAGCATTTTTCACACTAACAAACATTCCTAGATGTGGAAGAAGTGAAAGGCGACAGATTAAAATCGTAGGACTCACAGGGGTTTGACTCCCAGACCTTTGGATTAGTTTTCTGGCATGTTACCACTGAGCAAATAAACTATAAAGAAACTGAAGGCCAGTGTGATCCTTCAGTGCAGATCATGGCAAGTCAGTTGATAACCAATGATCATATTCTGTTGTCTGATTCTTACTCGAACTTCAGTGACGTATGTGTATGTGAGACGCTATAGTCTTTGGCAGTATAAAACCTAGTGTTGCACATAATGAATCTGTAGCATAATTGTTTCATGTTCCAGAAAGTTTTGAGTTGAGCTGCCTGTAATAAATTATAGATACTGTCCATGGCAGTAGTTATATTACAAAAAGAGCAGCATCCAAAGTTATACCTTTTTTTAAGTATTTGTGGAGCTCTAGTTGGAAGAATGTCCAAGTTAATTTTCTTCACGATACCATATCTTTCTTAGCCTGTCAATTCACTGACTGAACATCTCTTGAGATTTCAGCTGTCAGTGACTGACTGGTTTATGCTTACTCTGTAGCCAATAAAAATTTAGAACTTGGAGCTGTTTGGAATTTCATCTCTTGGGTAAATATTCAAAGACTGTTTAATGTCGGTATGTGTAGATATTGTTGTAACAACTTCATCAAACAGAGATTTTGAAAATGTAGTGTTGTTCCATAATTTGACATATTTAATCTGTTCTTTGTATTGCTCATGATCATACGTGAAGATGATTCCTTCATTTTTCACAAAGAAATATGAGTTTTAAAAGTACTGTAATTTACTAAATGCTGGTTCTTTTATTTTTTGTGTGTTTATGAGACAGCACTGTCAATAGATAAAAAGAGGAGAAAAATAACACTGAACAACAAATTTGATGTGAAAGTGTGTAAATTGCATGATTTTGAGCTAGTTATGTTTATTTCAGTATAAAATGATACAAAATCATCATCTTCATAAATATTTAGTTTTTTAAAAAAGTAATCTACATTTTTGTATAAATAACTCACTAACTAAATATTAACTCATGTTCCAAGATTCAGCATAACAAATTTTAAGTGAATAATTACTTGAATTGTGTTGTGTGTTATGCATTGGTAAATTTCAGTGCCATTCTGGAAGTACAAAAATAAAATTTAAAAAAAAAATGAAGATATTATTACATGAATGAAAATACTTTGTAAGTCTACTTTGTACCAGAACTGTCTAAAGCACAAAAGAAAATATATAAATTAACTGGTCACAAATGTATATAAAAGATTACAAATGTTAAATGTCCATATGTACAATATATACAATTACATATTTTGTTCAGAGATAAATTCAGATGATGACCACTTTTGGTTGGCTTGACATTTATACACATACTCGGGAAATTCCCTTATGACAATCCAGCAGTAATCTGCTAAAATAGTAGGGCTCCACTTTCTGGCATACCGCTTCTCAAATGTGGCAATATTTTGTTGAAATCACTCCCCATGTTCATCACTTACTGCACCACCACCTTTAGGGAAGAAGTCAAGATGACTATGTAAGAATTGCATTTTCAGTGACATGTTGCAACCAAGTTTTTCATTAGATGACAACATGTTATCTACAATCTTCTAATTTATTGCTCCTTTGTTCCCTAAGAACTGTAAACAGGCTGTCTTAAAACATTCCCATGCTTGCTTCTCATCACCTTGTATGATTCCACCAAAAGCGTGGTCTCCAAAAAGCTCTCAAATCTGTGGGCCTACAAAGATGCCCTCCTTTACTTTGGCATCACTTAAGTAAGGGAATTTTTGCCTAAAGTACTTAAACGCATCACCATCTTTGTTCATTCCCTTAACAAAGTTTTTCATGAGACCCAACTTGATGTGCAAGGGCAGGAGCAGAATCTTTTTAGGGTCTATTAGAGGTTTACTCTTATTGTTCTTTATACCTGGTTGAAGAGATTTTCTGGTGGGCCATCCATGTTTACTGTAATGAGATGCACGAGCTCGGCTATCCCATTCACAGAGAAAGCAGCAATATTTAGTATATCCTAACTGCATACCTAATAGCAGTGCAGCCACTTTCAAGTCACCACAAATCTGCCATTGAGAGTCATTCTACTGATAGCTTCTAGTAAAATTTTCATGTTTTGGTATGACTTTCATATGCGCACTATGCCCAACTGGAATAGAAGTGTTGTAACCACAATTGGAACGGTCGCGGAGCGGCCGCTAAAGTGCGGTGGACCAAACGGAGAACGACCCGCAAACAAACAAATGAATGGAAAGGACGGACACAAAACGACGACGGATGATGGAGAGAGACCTTACAACAACAACATGCAAGAACCAACGGAGTGACAGAGACAACCAAACGAATTCAAGACGTCCACTAGTAATGAAAACAAAGAATGGTAAACACGCTGTCTGTTGTCGAGGCGGTATGTCAAGACTCGCGCAACGGTTAGACTTGCTGGCTGAGCGAGAGGCAGGCGCTTAAATACTCTATGGGGGGCGCTGCTATTGGCTGCTGGAACCACGTGTTCCACTGTGGCGCCCTCACACTAAATGCGAGCCAGGAGGTGGATGCCGCCACAGCTTATGACACGATGGTGTAGAAACCTCTAGGGGTCTTCTACGTCCATGACGCCTGCCGGGGATTCAAATTCTGCAGAGCCGCCAATCCACCCGCGGGTGGAGAGGGCTGGCGGCAGGCCCGCGGGGAGATGGCAAACGGGTGCAGGGACAGTGACTCCAGAACCACGTCCACACCCAAAGGAGGTAGGGGAAGAGGCAGCGGCGTGAGTCCTGCGGGGGCATGCGGGCGGAGCTGATTATAATGGCGGCACTCCAACCCTTTTGACATCTGCACTGACATCACACGCCGCCCATGGGCCATGACGACCGTGGTGGGTGTCCAACCCCACTTGAGCCCGTACTCGTGGGCCCACACGGCCGTGCCAGGGGCATACTGCTGCGAGGGCCAGGAGTGGGGGCGGGTGGGGGATGGCGTCAGCAAATGGAGCAGGGTCCACGGCTGTCACCCGTGAAGGAGCTCTGCCGGACTGTGTCCGTCAATTGGTGTAGTGCGATAGGTGCTCAAAAACAGGGTGAGGGCCGACATGGTTGGAAATGTGTCGACCGCCTTGGTCAACTGCTGTTTAAAAGTGCGAACTAGCCTCTCCGCTGCACCATTGGATGAAGGGTGGAAAGGGGGGCTATGGATATGTTTGATGCCGTTGGCATGACAGAAGTCGTGGAAGGAGGACGCCGTGGATTGGAGACTGGTATTGGAGACCAATGTGTGTGGCAGGCCTTCAGTGGTGAGAACCTGGGCCAGTGTAGCCTCCGTGGTGGTGGATACCATGCGGACAACATATGGTTATTTGGAGTAGGCATCAACGATGAGTAACCACATGGACCCCAAAAACGGGTCCGCAAAATCAATGTGGATGCGATCCCAGGGCCGGCAAGGCACAGGCCAGGGTGCAAACGACTGAGGGGAGCTTGCCTGGTCACGCGCACAGAAAGTACACCCACGGACCAGGCGATCAATATCGCCATCGATGCCGGGCCAATACGCATGCCGGCGAGCCAAAACTTTCATACGGGACATACCCCAGACCCTGCGGTGTAACAAACTGAGCGCCTGAAGCCGCAATTCTGGAGGGATGTCCACCCGATGGGCAGCCGACACCATGGCCAACAGAAGGACATCATTGACCAAGGGGAGCCTGTGGGACAGGGGCTGAAATCAGACTGCATCTGACGAGTAACATAGGAGGGCCACCGGTGGACCACGTAGTGGAGAACCTACTGCAATACAGGATTGTGGCGGGTAGCCGCAGCAATGTGAGCAGCCATGAGAGGCAGACCGTCCAGCGCATCCCGGCGGGCGGAATCAATGTGAAAGCAGAGAACCTCCTGTTGGTCAAAGGCAGGATCGGGGCCTGCTGGAAAACATGACAAAGCGTTCGCATTAGCTTGATGGGCGGTGGGCTTATACTGCATGGTGTAAGCGTACTTACGTAAAAACAATGCCCAGCACTGGAGGCGTTGAGCCGTCTGCTCTGGAAGGTGAGAGTGGGGTCCGAAAAGTGTAACCAAGGGTTTATGGTCCACCAGGAGGGTGAACTTTGCCCCAAAGAGATAGGTGTGAAATTTTTGGACGGTGAACACGATCGCCAGGGCCTTCTTTTCAATCTGGGAGTAGTTCCGTTGTGTTCGGGTCAATGTCTTGGAGACATAAGCAATGGGCTGTTCGGAGCCATCGGCATCCCGGTGCTTGAGGACGGCCCTAATGCCGTATACCGACGCATCAGCGGCCACAACCAAGGGGCGGTCTGGAGAGAAGGGAGTAAGGCAAGGGGTGGACTTCAGCATCGCTTTTAAACGGAGGAAAGCCTCGTCACAGGCAGGAGTCGAATCAAAGGGTACCCCTTTGTGATGCAAGTGATTGAGGGGTTGAGCAATGGAGGCAGCCTGGGGCAAGAGCTTTAAGTAATAAGTAACCTTGCCCAAAAACACGTGGAGTTCAAATAAGTCCTTGGGACGAGGAAGGGCCTCAATGGCCGCGACATTACGACCCAAAGGGTGAATGCTATCATTGCTAAGCCAGTGGCCTAAGTATTCCACTTCTGGTTGAAAAAAACAACACTTGTCCAGCCGACAGCATAAACCAGCAGATTGCAGAGCGTGAAATAAGGCACTGAGGTTTTGCAAATGTTCCTGGCGAGAACGCCCAGTGACCAAGATGCCATCCAGATAATTCACACAGGCGGGGATAGGCTGAGTAAGCTGCTCCAGGAATCACTGGAAAATGGCCGGCACTGAAGAGACACCAAAGGGAAGGTGCTTGTACTAATACAATCCGAAAGGCGTGTTGATAACCATGATGTTCTGAGATTCGACATCCAAGGGCAACTGGTGGTATGCCTCAGCTAGGTCGATCTTTGAAAAATACTCTCTCCCGTCAAGCTTGGTGAGAGTTCCTTCCTGTCGGGGAATGGGGTAAGTGTCAACAAGGGACTAAGCATTGACTGTAGTACCGAAGTCCCCACTCAGCCGAAGGGACCCATTCGGTTTCCGTATGACTACCAATGGCGTGGCCCAGGCACTGTAATTTACAGGCTCCAGAACGCCAGCGGCCTGGAGCTGATCAAGTTACTGCATGACTGCCGGCTGTAAGACCACCGGAAGGGGCTGGGCCTAGAAAAAGCGAGGCTGTGCATCTGGCCGGAGGGTGATGTGCGCCTGAAAACTGGAAGCACATCCGAGATCTGTTGCAAACAATGACGCAAAAGCGGAGCACAGATCGTCCAAGTCCTGAAAAGAAACAGCCATGCAAACGTCCTTAACTTCATCGGAAGTTGAAAAGCCAAACAGTTGAAATGCATCCAGGCCAAAAATATTCGAAGCCAACAGATGGTCAGCGACAAAGAGAGTAAGGATCCAGGGAACGAACTTGTACGTCGCCTGGTCGACGAACTGCCCACGAAGGGGAATGGAACCGTGTCCATAGGCGACCAAATGGGGAGAGCGAGGTGACAACTCAGGAGAGCCCAGTCAGGTATATGTCGCCATATTAATCAGGGAGACAGTGGCCCCAGTGTAGACCTGAAAACTGACATCCTCCGTGAAAAGGCAGAGCATGAGGAAAAGCTTCCGCGCTGATGGGTCATCCTGTGGGACGACCAATTGCAGAGCATTGACTGTATCTTGAGGCCCAGGAGGGGCAGGACTGAAGCGAGTCGAGCGACTATGACAAACCGATTGGATGTGGCCCTCCTTGTTACACAGGGTGCACGTTTTCCGTTCATATTTTCCAGAGTCCCAAAGGTGCTGGCCTCTGTCGGCTGGGCCACGTTGACATCGCGAGGGTGGAACCTGCCGTGACGTCGCGATTGCCGCCACCTGCGGTCATGCCATAAGATGCTCGTTACCTACTTGAGCCATTTCAAAGGAGTGGGCAATGTGGAGAATCTCTTCCAAGGAGGGGTTTTCGAGTATCAACACTGCAGTATGGACCTCAAGATCGAGAGCCAGCTGAACCACCACATCCCGGATCAGGGAGTCTGCATACAAAGCCTTACAATGCTGATTGGTGCAAGTAAAATCGCATCAACGGCTGAGACCCTGCAAGTCCGTGACCCAGGAACGGTATGATTGACCAGGCTGTTATGGTACTGGTGGAACTCTACTGAGAGGCGACCACATGGTAGCATTGGGAATAATAGTTTGTCAGCAAAAGGCATATCTCCTGGAAAGAGAGAGCCACTGGATCGGACAATGGTGCCAACTTACGGAGAAGAAAGAACGTGTCTGGGGAAGCCCAAGACAAAAACAACGACCACTACAAGGAGTCGTCCGTGACTTGAAAAGCCGTGAAATGTTGTTTCAGCTGATGTAAGTAAGTTTCCCAGTCCTCTTTAGCGTCATTAAAGGGTGGAAACGATGGTGGACGTGGGAAAGCATCGGACACCCAAGGACTCGGAAGCTGTTGTGGTAACATGTCCCGGGCATCGACTTTGTCCGTTAGCAACTGCAGTGACTGTTGTAAGATGATGCCCGCGTCTCGTGGTCGTGCGGTAGTGTTCTCGCTTCCCACGCCCGGGTTCGATTCCCGGCGGGGTCAGGGATTTTCTCTGCCTCGTGATGGCTGGGTGTTGTGTGCTGTCCTTAGGTTAGTTAGGTTTAAGTAGTTCTAAGTTCTAGGGGACTGATGGCCATAGCTGTTAAGTCCCATAGTGCTCAGAGCCATTTGAACCATTTTTTGTTGTAAGATGTCTAACTAGAGCTGCTGCTGCTGCATGAGCTACTGCTGTTGCTCCAGATGACAGACCAACTTTGCATCCATGCTACCAACTACAACCGTTTACCTCGTCGCCAAAGATATTGTAACCGTGACTGTTCCGATCGTGGTGTGGCCGAGAAAGCATGGGGGACCAAACGGAGAGTGGCCCACGAACAAACAAACGAACAGAAAGGCTGGACACGAAACAATGATGGACGATGCAGAGAGACCTTACGACGACAATACGCAAGAAGCAACGGAGTGACACAGAGAACCAAACGAATCCAAGACGTCCACTAGTAATGAATGCTAAACACGAAGTCTGTTGTCGAAGTGATATGTCAAGATTCACACAACAATTAGACTTGCTGGCTGAGCGAGAGGCAGGCGCTTAAATACTCCATCGGGGGTGCCGCTATTGGCCACTGGAACCACATGTTTCACTGTGGCGCCCACACACTAAATGCGGGCCAGGAGGCTCGCACTGCCCCAGCTTACAGCACGATGGTGCAGAGACCTCTAGGGGTCTTCGACGTCCATGATGTCTGGCGGGGATTCAAATTCCGCAGCGCGCGGTACCAGAAGAAGGAAGCCATTAGCAATATGTAAAAGCACTGCTTTTAAGCTCTACTTTGGTGAATCGATAAAGAGTCTCCAATCAGTGTTGTAATTAATTCTGATAGCCTTCATTAGACCATTTATGCCTACACATGCCACAAGAACATCTTGCATGTTAAAAAAAGAAGTGAATTGTTGCTCTCTTCTGTGGTAGAATGAAACATTTACACTGCTTTTCAGAAAATTGCGCTGCTGCAATCTTGATGCTAAAATCTCAGCCTTAGCTTTAGAGAGCTCCAAATCTCTAATGAGATCACTTAACTCATTTTGAGCCAATTTTTGTGGATCATCAGTTGATTATATATTTGAAAGAAACTCTGGATCTTATGATGTACGTAGTTCAGGACATTCAGAATCCCCATCAGAAGTAATCTCATACTCTGTTGGTAGTTCAAGAGTTGTCAATCCTTCCCCATGTAGAACTAGATGGAATGACAGATGGAATGTTAGGATGGATCACTGTCCGCTTCTTCTTCTTAGATATTCCCTTCTTGATAGGAGGAACCATACAATGTCAGGTTACAGACAGAGAGTATTGAAAGAGATTAAAACAGAACAGTTCCATGTCTGTAGCAGTATCCAAAGAAAGAAAATTTGTGTGTTTCATCAGAACATTAGAGGATTGAAAAATAAGATAGATGAGCTTCTTGTATGCCTAGAAAATGGGGTAAATTCTGAAGGTATAGATGTTTTGTGTCTCTCTGAACACCATGTAACCACAGGGATGGAGAAGTTAAATTTAAGGAATTACAGATTAGCATCTTATTCATGTAGAATCAACATGGAAGAAGGAGGAGTTCCTACTTACATAAAAGCTGGACACACAGTCAAAAATATTGAAATAAATAGTTTTTGTGTTGATCAGATCCTTGAAGCATGTGCTTGTGAGTTGCTACTGCAATATACTTCTATAGTAATTGTAACAATCTACCTCAAGGTAACTTTCAGCTATTCATGAAAAATCTAGAGGCATTATTGAGCTACCTGTCATAGAAAAAGAAGCAGTTAGTGGTTTGTGGTGATTTTAATGTAGATTTCCTAAAAGATCCGCATAGGTTTGTTTGGTTGTTTCAATCTAGTATCTGTTGTAAATTTTTCAACTCGTGTGCAGCAGGATAGTAGGTCACTTATCGATAACATTTTCATAGAAAGTGCTCAGGTAGAAACAATTAATGTGTACCCAGTTGTTAATGATCTATCTGATCATGATGCACAATTAATGGAAATAAAACATATAGCACCTTACAGGCTTGAGGCAGGTTCATACAAGGCAGGGATGCTTATTGATGCGAACAGGATACAGAGTTTTAAGAGCAGCCTAGAAAAGGTGGAATAGGATGAAGTATACACAGAAAATTATACTGATGCCAAATTCAATTTATTCCACTGTAAATACCATAGCAATAAAGGGAAATGATGATGATGTGAGTGATAATTCACAAGTTGCAAGTATTTTTAACAAACATTTTCTTAATGTAGCAGCAAAAATAGGATTAAATGGTCCAGTTGAAGAAGCAAAAAAATATGTTAAAAATGTCATTCCCAGGACTTTAGGCCTTTAGGAATAGCAGCAACATTCCCCACTGAAATTAAGGGAATTATAAATATACTGAAAAGCAAGAGCTCATGTGGTGTTGATGGAGTCTCTAACAGAATTTTGAAGTGTTGTTCTAATTTAATAAGTGGATTCCTTAGTGATACATGTAATGCTTTGCTGACACAGGGAATTTTTCCAGACAGATTGAAACATGCAATTGTCAAACCTCTTCATAAGGAAGGGGACAAGAGTGACTTAAATAAATATAGACCAATCTCATTGCTGACTTCGTTTTCTAAACTATTCAAAAAAGGAATTTATTCAAGAGTAACCTCACATTTAAGTGAAAATAATTTACTCAGCATGTCACAGTTCAGATTCCAGAAGGGTTACTCAACTGAGAATGCTATCTACACATTTACCCATCAAAAAGTACAAACCGTAACTAACAAATTATCGCCAGTTGGTATTTTTTGTGATCTTTCCAAGACATTTGACCATGTGGATCATGTTACACTCTTAGAAAAACTCAGGTTTTGTGGAATTGAAGGCTACACACACAGCTGGTTTGAATCACACTTAACAAACAGAAAATAAAAAGTTGTGCTGAATAACTCAAATAATGCAGGGAGGGTGGTAAATTCTAGTGAATGGGGAGTTATCACAAAGGGAGTCCCACAGGGTTCAATTTTGGCTCCTCTGCTGTTCCTTATTCATGTGAATGAAAAAATTGTACCTCTAAATATAGTCGCATGTGTAGAACTAAAAATTTCAGTAATATTAATATTAGCACTATTCATGTGTGCATATGTCTCTTGTAATCTGACTTGTTCCGCATCATATCGATAGAATAATCGTGAAAATTATCTGCAGAACATGACATTACTAAACTAAACAAAAGTAGCAGTCACTGATATGGTTAGTTGCCTCATGCCAGATCATGTGCACTGCAAAGGGCATTGAATGTCCTTTCCCATGCATCCAATTTCTGAGGTTGCTGGCACATGTGTTGCAGATCACATGTGGAGCTCACAGTTTATCCTGATCACCTATTTTGCACCCAAAATAACAACTGTAAGGTTTTTTAATCAATGGAGGTATTTGCTATTTTTGTGAAGCAAAAGTCACTTCACCACACACACATGTAGCAAAATGTGTCAGCACTGTTAACACAGACTCGTAGCATTTTTGTTCACTTCAATAGCAGTCAACTCGAACAACTGGTAGTTAATCTGGAAACAAATGTGCAAAAATTATTACATGCATTAATAAAGTCACTGAAGTTGAAGAGGAGGGAGACAAAAAGATCACTAAAATTGGCATCAAAATGTTTATATCCAAAATGTTGCACATAAAAAAGACAACGAACAATAATATAATCCATTGTTACTAGTTATTATGACTATGACAAACCATTATAATATTTGATTTTAAACTTAACATAAAAATCCGCATATAATTATTTCACCACAATAAAACAGTGTAAAATGGACACTAGTGCTAATTTTGAATTGTCTTTGTGGTATTCGCAATCAGCACATTAGAATTGATAGGAATTGGCTATTTTCATTCAATTTACATTTTCATTGTTGCACAGTGTAATCATTATAGAATCTGTATATTCTGCCAAGTAACTATCCATGTAATGATAAAAAGAATAAAATTACATCTACAAGCACACGCTGCAAACAGTGACGTAACAGTCTCATTATGTTGTCAACAATACTAATGGCAGCACTAAGTAGAGGTAGAGGTTTTATTATATACACTACTGGCCATTAAAATTGCTACTCCAAGAAGAAATGCAGATGATAAACGGGTATTCATCGGACAAATATATTATACTAGAACTGACATTTGATTACATTTTCACGCATTTTGGATGCATAGATCCTGAGAAATCAGTACCGAGAACAACCACCTCTGGCCATAATAACGGCCTTGATACTCCCGGGCATCGAGTCAAACAGAGCTTGGATGGCGTGTACAGGTACAGCTTGCCCATGCAGCTTCAACACGATACCACAGTTCATCAAGAGTAGTGACTGGTGTATAGTGTTGAGCCAGTTGCTCAGCCACCATTGACCAGACGTTTTCAGTTGGTGAGAGATCTGGAGAATGTGCTGGCCAGGGCAGCAGTTGAACATTTTCTGAATCCAGAAAGGCCCATAAAGGACCTGCAACATGCAGTCATGCATTATCCTGCTGAAATGTAGGGTTTCACAGGGATCTAATGAAGGGTAGAGCCACGGGTTGTAAAATATCTTAAATGTAACGTCCACTGTTCATAGTGCCGTCAATGCGAACAAGAGGTGACCGAGACGTGTAACCGATGCACCCCATACCATCACGCCGGGCGATACGCCAGTATGGCGATGACAAATACACGCTTCCAATGTGCGCTCACCATGATGTCGCCAAACACGGATGCGACCATCATGATGCTGTAAACAGAACCTGGATTCATCCGAAAAAATGACGTTTTGCCATTCGTGCACCCAGGTTCGTCATTGAGTACACCATCGCAGGTGCTCCTGTCTGTGATGCAGCGTCAAGGGTAACCGCAGCCATGGTCTCCGAGCTGATAGTCCATGCTACTGCAAACGTCGTCGAACTGTTTGTGCAGATGGTTATTGTCTTGGAAATGTCCCCATCTGTTGACTCAGGGATTGAGACGAGGCTGCACAATCCGATACAGCCTTGTGAATAAGATGCCTGTCATCTCGACTGCTAGTGATACAAGGCCGTTGGGATCCAGCACGACGTTCCGTATTAGCCTCCTGAATCCTCTGACTCCATATTCTGCTATCCGTCATTAGATCTTGACCAACACGAGTAGCAATGTCACGATACAATAAACCTCAATCGTGATAGGCTACAATCCGACCTTTATCAAAGTCGGAAACGTGATGGTACGCATTTCTCCTCCTTACACGAGGAATCACAACAACGTTTCACCAGGCAATGCCGGTATACTGCTGTTTGTGTATGAGAAATCAGTTGGAAACTTTCCTCATGTCAGCACGTTGTAGGTGTTGCCACCGGCGCCAACCTTGTGTGAATGCTCTGAAAAGCTAATCATTTGCATATCACAGCATCTTCTTCCTGTCGGTTAAATTTCGTGTCTGTAGCACGTCATCTTCATGGTGTAGCAATTTTAATGGCCAGTAGTGTATATTGCCTATTCATACATGTCTATATTTGTGAAAGGAATAGCTACTTTGGACTAATTTTATAATTAAAGTTTCATAAAAAGAAGTGAAGCGATATGATATGAGTGGGGGGCTGGGAGGGTGTTAGTTCATAGGCACATGATCAATACATTTAACAAGCAAATTAGTGGAAAAGAGTAACAGTGGAGAGGATAGCACACAGCAGTTGAGTACTGTCAACTGGATTCCAGGCAATAGGGTCCATCAGGATGGCAGAATAGTGAAAGTTAAGTGAGTAGTTTTGTTGCAGATGTTGAAACAGGCATTCATGGAGAAATTGTTGTGCATGTTCAGCAGTGTATAGGTTTCTTCCTTCTTTAAACATAAATGTTCATTCCTCCTAAAATGTCTAAGGAATGGAGATGTATGTCTCGAGGAGGAAGGAACCTGATAAAGTATTAAACAATATAACAGTAGCATGCAGAGTAGATATATTTGTGAAAAAATTGTCATGTCGAAGGAGAAGTCTGTGATTAAAACATTTACAGTTTTAATGGTTGACAGGTTTCAACCACCTCTGGTTGTCCATCTGAAGATGTAAACAGATGAAAGTGACTGTTCGTCAATATTTATTTCCTCATATATTGAAACTGATGAACTCTTAAATGGCAGAATTTAACAATGAAATGTATAATAATAATATAAAATTGTCTCCCTGTGACAGTCACTTTCTTACAAAAAATTTCGGAGGAATTAATATGTTAAGATCTTATTGGCTTTGGGATATAAACTACCCCACATTAAGAGCCACTGCTGTCAGTTGTGCAACTCAGATCAGTATAACAGAGTTGACAAACATACAAAACTGTGAAATTATTAAGTAATAGAACTGACAGTTTTTTCATCAGGGTTGAGTGAAGAGAAGAAATAGAGGTTTAAGTATGTAGTGAAAGAGGAAAACATCACCCAAAATGATAGGCAACAAAAAGTGTGAAGGAAATAACAACAGTACGTAAGAATCATAATTCAAATACCATTACAGTAATAATTATCTGAACGTAATTGGACGATAAAATACAATATTTGCTGAATGTGAAAACCAAAGTTTAACTAAGGAAGATGTAAGCAACATAAGCATTAAGGTATTGGTACTTAAGAGGAAGGAACAGTGAAGGTCAAAGGAAACACAAAACTGATTAATGGATGATGAAGTAATTGATACTATGGATCTAGTGTGGAAGAATGCCGGTGCTTAGAAGTGTTGATATTTGAAGAAAAATCTAAATTACTAGCAGAACTGACCAGCCCATCGTGACATGTCGTACCATGACCATAAGATGGTATAGTATGTTGTTATTATAGCTACTTTGTTGGAGTGACCATTCACCCAAGCAGAATGTTACACAAAGCTATAGTTAATCCAAAGGTTTATAGCTTGAATCTAGATCAGTGCTAGGACTTCATCACCTATCAGTTTTTTCACACCTAGCAATGATTTGTGTGAAGTATGCCAAATTCCACTGTGGTTTGAAGTACACATTAAACTATAGATCATACTTTAACTGGCTTTGAACACCTTCATTTTGTTTGTGGTAGATTGAAATACACTGACACGAAGAGGAGGCTTTGTAATGAAATTGCCTACATGTGTCTGAAGCCACAGGCAGTGAAGCACGTTTGTATGTGTTACAGATCCAGACATGTATTTTGTCAAGGTTATACTGATAGTACACCAGAAGTGGTGAAGAAAACAGAATGAAACTTCATGGTTTGAGAGGGTATGTGATGTTATTTCAGTGTTTACAAAATGGAGTCAAATTTACAAAGCACTTTGCAGCACGAGTCCACTTATCAGTGTGATGTTGCACCATCTCTTATCTTGATGCCTACACTGATTTGTTACATCCTCTCATGACTCAAGCTAGCCTACAACTGGGAGAGAGTTGATGTCCGAGCTAGTTCCACACACATTCTATCGGGGTCAGTTCAGGGGATCTTGTTGGCCATGGGAGTATCTCACCACCACACAAATAGTTCATAGAGACATGTACCGTGTGTGGATGAGCATTGCCCTGTTGAAAAACAATGTACTGTCACACGAGAGAGAACATGAAGACACTGGATGTCTCTTACGTACCAATGTGCCATCAGGGTTCCCTCAAACACTACCAACCATGATCTCAAGTCATACTCAATGGCTCCACACACTGTCTCTCTCCAAAATATCGAAAGAATGTGACCTCTCCTCAGACAATGCCACACTGACGGTATCTGGGTAGCGCAGAACCATGATTTGTCACTGAACACACTGCAGTGCCATTCACCAGTAGTCCATACTTTCTGGGAATAGCACTACTCCAAATGCAGCCTTTAATGTTGTGGTGTTAGTGGCAGCCTATACTACCTTAGTCTGATGAATGATGAAACAGAAAATTCCAGGGAGTCCATTACTTGTTCTTGGATGGCAAGCACAGATGTGAAGAGATTAGAGTGTGCTTGGTGCACAGTACAGCAAACCTCCCTTGTGGTGATCAGACATGGTTGACCAGAACCATGACAACAAGTATGCTTGCCCCTCACATTTCCAAGCAGTCCAGCCTCAGGTCACTGTCACATCCAAATGCTCCACAAACCTGGATATTGCATGATTTGACCAGCCAGCCAAATGAAGACTCACAAAAGAGGCGTCTTTCAAACTCTTGTCAGATGCTGATAATGCTGTCTCAGACAAGTATGTGGTATCTCCATCTCCTTCTCAATGATCACTCAACATCCAATTTTGTTAACACCCCTTATATACCACACTAGGTGTAGTAGCAACATTAAACATGAACATTGCTAATGCTTTCTAATGGCTGTTCTGTCTGTCATGGAGAATAGAATTTATTTATTTACACACCGATGGGGTGTAAGTGTACAGAGATCCAAGTACACTTGGGTGCTTCACTTTTTACGTCAGGCAGTTTAGAATACTAATCTCATACTTAGGCAGATTAATGCTGAATTTAAGTTGAATCAATAAGCCAAAATGTGGTGTTTCATTACGCATGTCATTCATGTTATCATATAGCCAATGAAAAGTCTAGGAAGGAATTAAAACAATATGGAAAGGATAGATTGCTACTCACCACACAGAGGAAGTACTGAGTTGCAGACAGACACAATGAAAAATAATTGCTCATATATTAAAGCTGGAGCCCAACATCCAGGGACAGTGGCCGTGTGTGTGTGTGTGTGTGTGTGTGTGTGTGTGTGTGTGTGTGTGTGTGTGTGTGTGTGTGTGTGCGCGCGCGCGCTCGTGTGTGTGTGTGTGTGTGTGTGTTTTCTGATGCAGAAGGAATACTTTGCACAAAAGCTTTAATATTTGAGCAGTCTTTGTGCCTGTCAGTGGCTCAACAACCCTTCTATGTGCTGAGTAGCAATCCAACCGTTATTTGTAGCATCTAATTTGGTGGTTTTCTCTCAGGTGCAAAAATGAACAGTTTTGTGGTTGTGTAACACGCCATGTATACTTATCCACACTAGAGATACAATTCTTTTAAATTCACACAGTAACGTTGGAATTTTTGCCCTTGTGTTTTTTGATGGTCATATTGTACAAGCTAATCTTCATGGGAAACTGGAGCCTTTTAAAGCTGAATGGTAATTTAGTTGAAATAACTCAAATTTGTGGCTTACCCTTTTCCCCCCAGTTAATATTTCCATTTCTGTGATGTTTAGAACCTCTCTCATGTCTCTGCAGTTTATTTAAATATTTTTTTGACCACTGGTATCATATTCTGTATTCACTGATTTGTTTAATGAACTAAGTCATTTTTGTTGCTGAAATTGTTCACACACACCAGATTTCTTATTTACATAGTTTTGTCTCTCAAGGATACACTTTTTCAATGAGCTATTCTTCTGTCTTTAATACAGTGCACAACTCATTGGTTTAAGACAGTATTACTTGGGAGAAGATCAAACCCAGAACCTCCCACAGAAGAACCCCAAAAGTGCCCCACTTGTGACAGGATACTTTCCGGGACTGGATCAGGCTCTGAATATGGCTCTCCAGCAGGGATACGACTTCCTCAAATCCTGCCCTGAAATGAGATCCATCCTTCATGAAATCCTCCCCACTCCACCAAGAGTGTCTTTCCGCCGTCCACCTAACCTTCGTAACCTCTTGGTTCATCCCTATGAAATCCCCGAACCACCTTCCCTACCCTCTGGCTCCTACCCTTGTAACTGCCCCTGGTGTAAAACCTGTCCCATGAACCCTCCCACCACCACCTACTCTAGTCCTGTAACCTGGAAGGTGTACACGATCAAAGGCAGAGCCACGTGTGAAAGCACCCACATGATTTACCAACTGACCTGTCTACACTGTGAAGCTTTCTATGTGGGAATAACCAGCAACAAACCGTCCATTCGCATGAATGGACACAGGCAGACAGTGTTTGTTGGTAATGAGGATCACCCTGTGGCTAAACATGCCTTGGTGCACGGCCAGCACATCTTGGCACAGTGTTACACCGTCCGGGTTATCTGGATACTTCCCACTAACACCAACCTGTCAGAACTCCGGAGATGGGAACTTGCCCTTCAGTATATCCTCTCTTCCTGTTACCCACCAGGCCTCAACCTCCGCTAATTTCAAGTTGTCACCACTCACACCTCATCTGTCATTCAACAACATCTTTGCCTCTATACTTCCGCCTCGACTGACATCTCTGCCCAAACTCTTTGCTTTTACAAATGTCTGCATGTGTCTATATATGTGCGGTTGGATATGTGTGTGTGTACGAGTGTATACCTGTCCTTGATTCCCCCTAAGGTAAGTCTTTCTGCTCCCGGGATTGGAATGACTCCTTACCCTCTCCCTTAAAACCCACATCCTTTTGTCTTTCCCTCTCCTTCCCTCTTTCCTGATGAAGCAACCGTGGGTTGCGAAAGCTTGAATTTTGTGTGTGTGTTTGTGTTTGTTTGTGTGTCTATCAACATACCAACGCTTTCGTTTGGTAGAGACACACAAACAAACACAAACATACACACAAAATTCAAGCTTTTGCAACCAATGGTTGCTTCATCAGGAAAGAGGGAAGGAGAGGGAAAGACAAAAGGATGTGGGTTTTAAGGGAGAGGGTAAGGAGTCATTCCAATCCCGGGAGCGGAAAGACTTACCATAGGGGGAGAAAAGGAAAAAAGGACAGGTATACACTCGCATACACACACATATCCCACATATCCATCCGCACAAACACAGACACAAGCATATATATATAATAGAGGAAAACATTCCACGTGGGAAAAATATATCTAAAAACAAAGATGATGAGACTTACCAAACTCTTTGCCTTCACAAATGTCTGCTTGTGTCTGTGTATGTGTGGATGGATATGTGCGTGTGTGCGAGTGTATACCTGTCCTTTTTTCCCCCTAAGGTAAGTCTTTCCACTCCCGGGATTGGAATGACTCCTTACCCTCTCCCTTAAAACCCACATCCTTTCGTCTTTCCCTCTCCTTCCCTCTTTCCTGATGAAGCAACCGTTGGTTTGGAAAGCTAGAATTTTGTGTGTATGTTTGTGTTTGTTTGTGTGTCTATCGACCTGCCAGCGCTTTTGTTTGGTAAGTCTCATCATCTTTGTTTTTAGATATATTTTTCCCACGTGATATACACCAAATTTTTTAATTACGGTCATGTATGCCACCACGCCCCCTTTATTTCTATTACAGAAACCAGTATTATTTTGAAGAGAACTGTGAACTTCCTGTTTCCAGTGATTATACGTATGATACATTGTATATGTTGGTAACAGTGCAGAGTGCTAGTGTCTGTAAATGATTATCTTAGCCAGTATTTACATTTGTTTTGCTGAAACAGCTTGTTCATGTGTTACGGAATGTTTGTTGCCAAAGTGCTACATATATTTGTGGAAGTACTATACTTTAGTGTGCAATAAATATGAACTATGCCACTCATCAAGAAATTCAATAAAAGTAAATTCCAAGGTAACCAGTTCACAAACAAAGCAAGCCACACTGTTGAAAGTAATCTATGTATCAGTTCTTCAGGGAAGGAACTCCCACATGGCACGCCTCCTGGTGATTCAAATTTTTTTGTTAACAATGACACTGTTTGTAGCTGATTTGTTGTTGTTGTTGTTGTTGATGTGTGCATCTTATCTTCTTTGATAAAGGATGTGGCAAAATGTAAACAATGTGATGATATTGGCTGTCTGGAAATAACTGAACAACAAAGCAGCAGGAAGGGTTTAGAGTCAAAATCAGTTGTTCTGTGTAGATCCTGCAATAAATCTACCTCGAAAATAACTTTGAACATTGTGCATAATTGATATTATGTGAATTTGAAGTTAGTGTACGCTATGCTTGCAAAGACTGCTCAAACATTTTGTGGCTTGATGGACCTTCCTCCTCCTTCCAGTAGGTTCAGCAATTATATAAAAACACTTTTAGGTGCCTTGACAGTTGTGTCTAAAGCATCTATGAAATGTGCAGTTGAAGAAACTGTAAATATTAGTGGAACCACGGACATTGCTGTTGCACTAGATGGGGCATGGCAACGTCGAGGACATCGTTCCTTGAATGGTGTTGTAAGTGATACTTCTCTGGAGAATGGAAAAGTTGTTGATGTTGAGTGCTTATCTAAGTACTGCCACATCTGCTGTGGTAACACTGAATGAAATATTGAACATCAGTGTTCTAAGAACTACAATTATTACAGTGCGAGGTATGGAGTGTAATGGAGTTATACAAAAATATTTCAGAGGTCGGTGCCTGTTTACAACATTAGATACACGAAGTACCTAGGTGATGGAGACTAAAGCTTTCAAAAAAATTAATAAGTTCAATGTTAATGGTGATACCTTGGTAACAAAACTGGAGTGTTGTGTACATATGCAAAAGAGGATGGGTGCTAGATTGGGGAGGCTACGAAGAAAAATAAAAGGAAAGTTGCTCTCTAATAGAAAATCTCTGTCTGGCCAAGGCAGATTGACAGAAACTGAAATAGACCTCCTTCAGAGTTATTCTGCACCTCTGAATGATGTTACAGCAATGAGAAAAGCTGTATGGGCCACCTACTTTCATAAGTTGTCCACAGATGACCACCCTGTTCACGGACTTTTGACATAAAGGAGCAGATTCTTGGTGTGGTTACCAAAAAGCAAAAAAAAGTGGTCAAATATACCATCATAAGCATTCTCTTCTTGAGCCTGTTATGAATGAAATAAAACCAATTTTTAGAGACCTGAGTGACCCTGTTTTGCTTAGTAAATGCCATCATGGGGGCACTCAGAATACAAATGAAAGTTTCAACCATTGCATGTGGGAAAGATTACCCAATAATGTTTTTGTAGGACTAAATACATTAAAAGCTGGTGTACTAGATGCAGTGATACGTTTCAGTGATGGAGAGATAGGAAGGTTGGAAGACCTGAGAAATTTAGTCACAAAATGTGGCTCTAATATGGAAGATCAGTTGCTTGCATGTGACAGACAACGGGTGCATGAAGCTGAAAGATTTGCTCTTCAAGTTACCAAAGAAGCAAGAAGTGCTGAAAGAAATGTCAAGAGGAAGATTGAAGATGAAGAAATGCTGCAGGATGAAGACTATGCTTCAGGAATGTTCTGAGGCACAGTTTAATTGGACTCATATCTTCATTTGCAATTTCCTGCAAGTTGTATTTTTCAGAATTCAGGTACAAATATTTCCTAAAGTTTATAAATTGCTCTGATTTTTTTTCTGTAACTTGGAATAGTCCATGCTAATGCAGTAGACCTAAGCTTTATTGCAGAATCATCCAAATTACAGAAAAAATAACATTTTATTAGGAAAAAAATTATAAAAATTAAAATGTAAGATGTGAAATTTTTATCATAGTAATATACATAATATGTGGAATTAAATAGGTCTAGTACCTCAACCATCATGTCATGCATAACTGGTAACAATTTGGTCTCCTTCAGATGTATAGCATTGGATTAAATGGTACCTCAATCCGAGGAAAAAAATTGTATCAATTTCGTTGTAATTTTTTTTTATAAACCTAAGCAGGTTCAAAAATATTCAAAATACTTCTAATTTGTTTAGAAAGTGTGCCGCATTGCCTGATGTCAACAAAAAATCTCTAAAACATATACATTACAAACAGTGCCTGAAAGAACTAGGTGATGATTTTTACAAAATATTGAGCCAGAAAAGTACCCTGTAATCTTAAGCAAATATTCATAAAAGTTCAAGAGCATCTCAGTTTTTCCCCCTTTGAAAAATATATTGATGCGAAAGAGATGTCCTAGTGACCATGCAATCAGTTGAGACCACAATGAATGATATTTTGAATAGACAAGGAAAGACTATCATTTAATGAGTTGCATTATTATTATTATTATTATTATTATTATTGTTATTGTTATTATTATCATCCTTTTCTCAGACGTTATGTCTGGTTAAAAAAATGGAAAGTGACGCAGACCTTGATCAAGCGTGACTTCCTTTTAACTGTACGGTATATGTTATATTGCATTTAGGAACTTTCGGGTAATTGAACATGTATCAATAATTACGGATTTCTGTAGTTGTATATATAAGTTTGAATGTAGCTATATTGCGTTGATGTACTGGTGGATATTGTGTGGTATGAGTCCTGTAGTTGATAGTATAATTGGTATAATGTCAACTTTATCCTGATGCCACATGTCCTTGACTTCCTCAACCAGTTAGTTATTATTATTATTATTATTATTATTATCATTATTATTATAAATGAGGAAAGTCATCAACCAGAATTAGAGAATGGAGGAACCATAGACTTATTTTTGACAAATAGCATAATATTTTTTCAAACATTACCTAGACATGTCACAACTAAGTGCAATTTCAGTGGAAAAAGGACAGCTGATGAAAAGGAAGGGAGTATTAAATGTAAGTGCTAAAGAATATAGGGACAATTAAGAGAATATGTTTGGAGATATAATGAGAAGTTTATAAAATAGGGATGATCACTAAAAACCAAAGTATGAAGAAAAATTAAAGAGGTACTTATGTTAAATATACATCCCAACCTCTTGTTAAGAAGAAACAAAGTGACCACACCAAATGTGTTGCCATCAAACCAATTCCAGCACTTCCTGCAACAGAACCTTCAAGCTATGTTGTGAGAACAAATACATTCATGACATGTGGGAAGAGTAATTGGGAAAATGTCATTTGCCACTATCAGAAAGGAGAAACAATTGTGTGTGAAAGGATAAAAAAAAAAAAGGCAAATCAGGAAAGATGTAGTGAGAGTGAAAACTTGCAGCATTATTCATTCACAACTGGTTTTAAAAGCGAATGTACTATTCAGAGTTCATAAATGTGATCATATAATGGAAGAGTAATAGGTACAGACCTCTGTGGGATTTACAAATTTTGAGCAAGTGTTTGAGTGCTGGGATTAAGTCCATGCCAAAAGCTCTCCAGAAACAAGAAACAGGATTACAAGCATCAATTTATTAAGCATTAGGTATAATAAAATTGCTATTTTTATTACATTATAAAAGCACTGTGAAATAACAACAGTATGAAAAGGATAGACTGCTACTCACCACGTAGAGGCAATGTTGATGTCATAGGCTGATACGCTGCAAAAGAAAGGAATGTTAGTAATAGTGAAAAATTCATAATCAGAATTGCAACTTGATAATGGAAAATCTTAAATGTAATATAATTGATGGTGTGAGAATTATAGGTACATGGTATGTAAAATTTTAAGAAGAATGCTAGAATAATAGCTGAGTAACAATAATGGATGCTTTATTCTTGTGCATAACTGTTGTTCACTAATTCTCCTCTGTGCTGAGTAATTGTCAGCCTCATCTCATTTGTGATGAAAAAGTAATGAGACAAACAAATTTGTTTCAAATTGGCTTGGAATGTGTATTAATATAAATAATCAGTATAAAAAAATGAAGACCCATAAAAAGATTTTGTCTGAAGCACTTTTGATTTTATGGTGGCATCGTTTTTCATACTTTGATTACAGAACAACTTCATCAAAGTGTGGAAAGAGTCAGTATTGCAAGCCTAAGAATAAAAGTATGTGAACTGCCACCAGTCCTAACCGGTGCCCCCATGGGTCTCATCACTTTTTGGGGAGCATGTGCTTGGCTACCATGGCGCCCCAGCTTTTGCTGCACTACTTCCTCCTCCTGTGCTGCAAATGTACAATTTGATTATCTTGTACCTCCCCTGACTTTCCTTCGGATGATCCTTTTGGTGCAGACTCTTGTTGTGGTGGATCATGAAGTACCTACAAGATGGTAGTTCCCTGACCATGCAGGGATCACACTGTTGGTTCCTGTGCTACACACTCCCAATGTATGCCATGGAGTATGTGCTCAACATGACTAGGGCATAGGGACTCCCAGCAAAAGTTTACTGAGTAGGTAGCCATTACTGTGGCTAGATTGCGTCCAAGGTGGAAGCCACTGCTCAGAGTGGGTGGCACTACGGCGGACAGTTTGCACATGAAGCGACTTAAACTTTCTCCCTCTGGTGGTCACATGGCCCCAGCAGTCTCTTCAAATGGATGGAAAGGCCTCATATGATGCAACAAAGTAACACCCCAACACGTTCCCTTCCCTTGCCACACCGTGGAAGTAATGCAGGACTAGACGACCAGGAGCAAAATCCTTCCCCCCAACACCTGGTCTGTACCAGAACCAACAGGGACACATTTTTGGCCACAGAGCCTTTATGTGAAGACAAATATGGGGAAGTTGCAGCCATTTATAAGATAAGAGCAGTTCCCTCCTGATTAAAACATCATCTTGTGTCCAGTCGCAGGTGCTGCTCTCTTGTGAAAAGTTGGGTGACATTCCCATGACTGTCACTTCCCACAAGGGTCTTAATATGGTGCAGGACATCATATTTCACCACAATCTTCTTCTGCGGTCTGATGATGAGCTGTTGGTCGACTTAGAGCAACAGGGTGTGCACTTCATCCATCATGTTCATAGGGGATTAAGGGAAAACAGAGTTGCGGCTCGGGTCTTCACCTTGGTTTTTGAAGGTGATACATTGCCTGAGAAGGTCAAGGTGATGGTCTACCAGTGTTATGTGAAACCCTGTGTTCATCCTCCTATGAGATGCTTCAGGTGTATGAAGTCTGGACTTATGCTTCCTTTCGCACTGCCACCCCTGTCTGCAGGGATTGTGGATGTCTGCTGCACGCGAATGTTCCTTGTGTCCCTCCTCACATCTGTGTAAACTGCAGTGAACTCCTCTCTCCCTGCTCACCAGGTTGCTCCATTTTTAAGCATGAGAGGAAAATCAAGGTGTATAAGACCATGGACAAGCTCATATATCAAGAGGTTAGAGAAAAGTATGAGCGTCTTAATCCCAAACAAATGACACAGTATTACCTTGCAGCTGCAATGTCGTCACCTTCTCTGTTGATGGTGCCTTCCTCTGTTGCGCCTCATAGAGTGGGTCCTCAGAGCCACCTGCTATTACCCATTGGGGCCTGCTCCAATGCTTCCACTGCACCTATTTTTGGAGCATTGCCTCCTCACCTGCCAGTGACACTGGTCCCCATCCTCCAGCTGGAGGCACCTTATACTCTTTCGGCTTCTCTAGCTTGGAAGACATCCCTTGGGACTCTTCCTTCCACGGTTCCTGCTGGTCCACAGCCAGACGCCAGCTGGTGGCTGAAAGAACCACAGGCTGCTGGCTGTCGGACTTGTCGTTCCTCCTAAGTACTTGAAACCAATTCAGCAAAACCTTCTCACTCCTCACTCATAACCAAACATCTTAAAAATGTCTCTTCAGGGGCATAGGGATTCTTACACTTATATGCCAATATAAATGCTCCCAAATTTTGTTTGTAGTTAATATCAGGAGTGAATATAGAGAAAGTTGTGGAATTCATGGCCACAGTATTAAAAGTAAAAATAATTCCCATGTATACTATGCATTCCTCCTATATAGGTTTCAAAATGGAGTTTATATTCTTCTGCAAAAATCTACAACAGGCTATCAATATATGTCAGGCAGAAAACTGTAAATCACCATAAATTCAAAAACTAAGTGAAAGAATAATTCATCAGTCACTCCCACAATATATCAGAATAACTGGACTCAGGGATGTAAATTGTGCATGGCTCAACTGTTTATGGTGAACAGATATTGGGTCTTTCTCTATGTAGACAGTTGATAATGACTGTGTACAGTTACATAAATAGTTTGTTTGACATAAAAATTGCAACTGCATGGTATAATAAAATGAATAGTAGCTGTTTTCAGAGTAGATATTTTCATTCTAATATACACTCCTGGAAATTGAAATAAGAACACCGTGAATTCATTGTCCCAGGAAGGGGAAACTTTATTGACAAATTCCTGGGGTCAGATACATCACATGATCACACTGACAGAACCACAGGCACATAGACACAGGCAACAGAGCATGCACAATGTCGGCACTAGTACAGTGTATATCCACCTTTCGCAGCAATGCAGGCTGCTATTCTCCCATGGAGACGATCGTAGAGATGCTGGATGTAGTCCTGTGGAACGGCTTGCCATGCCATTTCCACCTGGCGCCTCAGTTGGACCAGCATTCGTGCTGGACGTGCAGACCGCGTGAGACGACGCTTCATCCAGTCCCAAACATGCTCAATGGGGGACAGATCCGGAGATCTTGCTGGCCAGGGTAGTTAACTTACACCTTCTAGAGCACGTTGGGTGGCACGGGATACATGCGGACGTGCATTGTCCTGTTGGAACAGCAAGTTGCCTTGCCGGTCTAGGAATGGTAGAACAATGGGTTCGATGACGGTTTGGATGTACCGTGCACTATTCAGTGTCCCCTCGACGATCACCAGTGGTGTACGGCCAGTGTAGGAGATCGCTCCCCACACCATGATGCCGGGTGTTGGCCCTGTGTGCCTCGGTCGTATGCAGTCCTGATTGTGGCGCTCACCTGCACGGCGCCAAACACGCATACGACCATCATTGGCACCAAGGCAGAAGCGACTCTCATCGCTGAAGACGACACGTCTCCATTCGTCCCTCCATTCACGCCTGTCGCGACACCACTGGAGGCGGGCTGCACGATGTTGGGGCGTGAGCGGAAGACGGCCTAACGGTGTGCGGGACCGTAGCCCAGCTTCATGGAGATGGTTGCGAATGGTCCTCGCCGATACCCCAGGAGCAACAGTGTCCCTAATTTGCTGGGAAGTGGCGGTGCGGTCCCCTACGGCACTGCGTAGGATCCTACGGTCTTGGCGTGCATCCGTGCGTCGCTGCAGTCCGGTCCCAGGTCGACGGGCACGTGCACCTTTCGCCGACCACTGGCGACAACATCGATGTACTGTGGAGACCTCACGCCCCACGTGTTGAGCAATTCGGCGGTACGTCCACCTGGCCTCCCGCATGCCCACTATACGCCCTCGCTCAAAGTCCGTCAACTGCACATACGGTTCACGTCCACGCTGTCGCGGCATGCTACCAGTGTTAAAGACTGCGATGGAGCTCCATATGCCACGGCAAACTGGCTGACACTGACGGCGGCGGTGCACAAATGCTGCGCAGCTAGCGCCATTCGACGGCCAACACCACGGTTCCTGGTGTGTCTGCTGTGCCGTGCGTGTGATCATTGCTTGTACAGCCCTCTCGCAGTGTCCGGAGCAAGTATGGTGGGTCTGACACACCGGTGTCAATGTGTTCTTTTTTCCATTTTCAGGAGTGTACATACGCATATGCATATTTTTTTTAGAAGTCATCATCATGTTGAAGAGTTTTCAAACCCAAATTGGATTTGTATGGAACATAATCATCGCTATTTAGTCCTGTTTTACCACCATCTAGTCCTGTTTTCCCAACATGTTTCTGTGTTCACTCTTTTCTTTTTTCGACTCACTCCTCCACACCTTTTAGCTATCTATCCCTTGGTCCTACTCTTCATGATTTTCTTCACATCTCCATCTCGTGTATCTTCATGGGAATCCTCTTGTTTACTATTCTTTTTAAGTGTCAGTACCATCCTTGCCCTGATGTTTATATTCTGCTGTGCTGCAGTTCCTCTTTTCCTTACCCTTTCATTCCTTATCCTTTTTCTCCTTGGTACTCCTACTCTACTTTTGAGGAACTTCTTTTCACATGCCTGAAATCTTCTTAAAATTCTTTTCTTCATTGCTCATGTTTCATATGCACAGGTCAGTATTGTGATGTAGTAACTTCTATATATCAATACTTTGCTTATTTTTTGTTAGGTGTTGTTGCTACAAATCAAGCTATTAACACTTCAAAGGAATGCCTCTGCCAGTCTGCCATGTTCACTGATCTGTTTCTCATTTCTTCCGTTTTTCTCTGTCACACTTCCCAAGTGCTTGACACCCTCTAACTTCTTTGATTGTTCATCTCCAATTTTTATTCCATTAGTTGCTCTGTCTTTCTAGTTGTAAGCAGGCTCTCAAATTTGTTTACATCAAATTTCATTCCATACTGTCTCACAGTTTCTTCCCACTCATCCAACTGTTTCTGCAAATAAACAAGTCCTTCCACATACAACTCTGCAGCTTCTACTGTAGCACCTATAAATTGTGCTCATTTCTCTTCATTTGTTTTTGGTTCATCCTTTGGTAACCTTTCCCATATATTCTCCTGGTACTCTTCCTTCACTTTCTTTTCATTCAGTTTACATAATCTAATTCTCCTTCCTAAGTTTTCTGTCTTCTTCCATTCCTTCATGATTCTCATGCTATCACCTGTAGCCAGTGCTCACTATCCAATGCCTCACATGGTAGTACCTTTATATTCATTACAGTCCTCTTATTTCCCGAATCACCAAAGATGTCTGCTCTAGATTCCTGCTGTACCGTGTTACTTTGTGGCTCTCATTCCTCAGAGACCAGGAGTTACCTATCACTTAACCATTTCTCTTGCAGACTTCCAGCAATATCTTTCCTTCTTGATTTCTATTTCCCCATCCCTCTGCCCCAGATTATTTTCATTTCATAGTCTTTCACTCCCTACATGTTCATTCAACTGTCCCATGACTGTTATCATTTGTCTGTTAAACTACTTGTTTAGTTCTTCCTCAAAGTCCTCCTTGTCTTGAAACGCATTGCCCACTTGAGGGGCCATACACCTGAACCATCTCCACACTTCATCCCTTTGTCACTATTCTGACCTTCATTATCCTATCACTTATCCTCTGTATTTCTTCATTTAGACCATTCCTCGCAAAAACTCCCACTCCCTTTTGTCTTCCCTCTTCATTTCCACTCCAATAAACCTGTAACCTCTCCTCAGTTCCCCCACTGCCTCCCTCTTTCCATCTTCACTCTCCTATGCCTGAAATATCTAGTTGTCTCCTTTCCATCAGATCCTCTATCTCCTCTACCTGTCCGGAAAGTAGAAATAATTCCATTATTAGTAGCTACACAGATAAACACTATTACTAATATGTTTTCAGGGTACTTTATAAAAGTACAGTTGAAGAAACAGGGAAGATGCAGCAAACTTCCAATGTTGTTAAAGGTGTAAGTTAGAAATGTTAAGGGAGGAAGATTCTGTTGCTTGTTATCAATCATGTGTGAGGTTTAAGCCAACAGTTACTATAGATATTAGGCAGGGAATACCACATTACTAGAATTTTTAACCCAAATACAGGGCTTGGTAAGGTGACTGGCTATTATGTAAGCACTTTACCAAATGGAATCAGATTGTGATAATGGAAGGGACTGGGAACAGTCTTGCTAGAGACTGAGCATATGTTGTACATGACGTATTGGACATAATTTGCTTCTCAGATTCACACCACTAATGTTCACTTTGTATAGCCTTTGCTGTATCACAGTCAGCCCCATTCCGAAAAAGCTATAAGACAAGTTAACGTAGGACATGGGGGTACTGATGGTTGCTGGTAAGTGATTTTGGTTGAGAGTTCTTATAGGACATGTTACAGTGGACACAGATTTCACGTGAATAAAATTGGGAATGTGTGCTTGGGTAAGTATATAAGTGATAGTATAATTGGGTGGCTGGGTTAGAGCTCATTCAAGGTCAAATGAAATGCTAATAGATCTTGACTCTCGGTGTTGTCTCTAACACAGAACATCATTTAGCTAGAGAGGAATGATTCCTGTAATGGGGTGTATCTTCACTTTTTTCTATGTGAGGAATTCTTAGCAGATATAAGGAGTGCTTGTTTATGCCAAACATAATATTTCATTAGAAGATATGACTTATCAAAATATTGGCCAGAACAATTATTTGGCAGTTGTGCTGCAGTGTTTGAATTTTTGAGGAAAATTTTCAGTTATAATCTTCTACTGAACCCTTATTTCAGATTAACAGATGTTCCTGCACACAGTCTACATAGTTGACACTTTGCTAAGCTCAGTCCTTAAAAAAGACAGAAAGTTAATTGTTTGTAGGGATTTCAGTACAAACTTTTTGACTGATTCTTCAAGGAATGGAAGTCATTGAATGTGTTTTACCATTCAGTTGTTGCATTTTCCAATACAGTACATCGATCTGTAACACAATTATAGATAATATTTTCATAGATTGTTCTTTAGTTTAGTTAAGGGACACACTAGACAAATTGTTAATAACCTCTCAGAACATGATGCGCAAATAGTTAACATGAAAAGGAATCAAGGCAGTCACAGCCCAAGGTAGTATACAAAAGCTTTAGAGATATGATTCCACTTCTAATGAAGACCTTCCTGAAGGGCACACTTGACAAGAAGTCTAAATTACAGACAACTTGAATAACAAGTATAATTCATTTCAATAAAACTTTACAATTTTTTAACAGTTCATTTATCAAAAAAATACAGGCAGGAATGCCATACTACTAAGCAAGCAATTTGGGTAAGTAAGGAAATTAGTATACTATTAGGAGAAAATAGGAGCTGTTTAATAATATGAGGGGCGGTCAGAGCTCATTAACAGAATTTCACTACGGACAATACTGGAAAGCTCTGAAAACTGCCTTCAGATTTATTAAAACGATACATAACATCAAGAAAATAATAAATTTCTCATGTTATCTAGAAACCAAGAAACAGGAGTTTGCCAACTGGTATCAATAAAACATACAAAGAAAATATTTTACTCTGACTAGGATGCTGTAAAGTGAGTTAGTGCTTGGATGGGGAAACAGGGTTGGGCTTCATTGCTTTTCTTCTATATATCAATGATCTGCTATTAAACATTCTATGCAAGTTCTCATTTTTTCTACTTCTAGATGACTCAAGAGTCAACTGGAATGGAATATAGTATAAATGATTTTGAAAACATGTAAAATTAGACCCTGACTTATAGAAAACAGATTAATGCTTAACTGAAAAAAACACTCAAAGCACACAATTTCTGACACAGAGTCTTGTGGAAGCAAAAATTTACTGAGCAAAGAGACAAAATAATCAGTAAAGTTGGGATTTTACATTCTTAAGACTTACGACAAATGGAAAGCTTTCTTAGAAGTATCACAATCCAAATATTGTGTAGAAACTAAACTTTACTGTAAAGATAATTTCTACTGTCTCTGCCACTGCAACATGAAGCCTTGTTTACTTTGCATACTTTCACCCTATTATATCCCATACTATCATATTTTGGGACACTTATGTGTGCACAATGTATGTTCTTACTCCACAAAAGCAAACCCACTGTCTCTTAACTTTACACAGGCCATTGCTTAAACATCTCAGTATTCTAATTCCTGTCATCTTTGTACATACATAGCCTCAAAGAATTTGTGATTAATAATATGGATTCATTCAAAAGTACCTGCCACAATCACTCAGCGAATACCTGACAAAAGAAAAAAAACTGAATAAATTATCTTTAACAATTGTGCAGAAAGGTGTGCACTGTTCTGCAGGTTTAGTTTCAGACCTGCAGCAGATCTGAAAAAAATTGAGCAATAAATCCTAGATTTTCAAATATAATTTGAAAGGCTTTCTTGTCACCTATTCCTTTTATGAAGGCTTTTCAAAAAGTATCCAACTTTCATTTATAAAATCAATCTTCATTTAGATATATTTGCTTGACACTAGTCACCTTTAAAGTAGTCCCCTTCAGCTTCAACACATTTCTCTCAAAGCTGCTGCCACTGCTGGAAGAATCCAAGGAAAGCCTCTTTTGGTATGGTGGGCAGCTGCTCCATCGAATTCTGCGTAATGTCTTCCATATTCCGAAATCTGGTCCCTTTCAGAGTCTCTTTGAATTTAGATGAAGTTCAGAGGTCACTTGTGTTGTGTTTGGCTAAAAAGATACTGTATTAATTGAGAATGATGAATGGGTGCAATATCGTGGTGAAGATGCCAACTGCCCATTGCCCATGAGTCTGGCCATTTCCATCTCAGTGCTTCATGAAGGCAATGCAGAACCTCTTGGTAGTATTCCTTATTGGCATTACATTCTGGGGCATACTCATGATGGACCATGCCATTGGAGTAAAAAAAAAAAAAAAAATAGTCAGTTTGACTTACACATTGCTGTGGAACTACCTCACTTCTTTGGGTCTCAGGGATGATGTATGCTTCCAATGTAATGACTGAAACTTTGTTTTTGGGTTGTTCCCATAAACTGACGACTCATTGTCTGTGATCACTATATTAAGAAAGATGGGATTACTGTTCACAGTGTCCAGCATGTCCTGTGTGATCTCTGAATGAAGTTGCTTCCACTCAGTTGTTAGCAACTCTGACACCAATTTCATTGGATCCTCCTGAGGGCCAAATGTTCTGTTAAAATGGAATGAATAGATCCAATACTAATTTTAACTTTTTGTGCAAGTTCTCTAATTGTGATTCATCTATCTCGCATCATAAGGGTCCTTATGTGATCAATAACAACCTCATTTGTGGATGTTGACACCTACCTGAATGTACTTCACTCTCCACTGATGAGCAGCCATCTTTGAAGCCATTTCTGTGTAGTACCCTTTGCTTCAAGCCAAACATTTGTTGAATCTTATGGATTGTTTCAGCCTGAGAATCTCCAGGCTTTAAAATAAATTGATGCAATAACAATGTTCCACTTTTTCTGTCATGATGCCCACAACGCAAAATCTGGCAACTACCGCTTACAGGTGTTCAGTCGCGAATGGCTGATTAGTGATTGTGTATTACCACAGTCATGAAAAAAATCAGGCATATGCACTTTGTTTGACTACAAGCATAGAGAGTGCACATATGCTGATACCATTGTTGGTTTCAACTATAACAAGGTAAGGTTATATTCATTTTGAACAGCCCTCATATTCTGTATGGGATTTCCTCATAGTAGTTTACAGCCTTAAACAGTAGTATATTACTTATTGTATATACTGTTGTAAATCTTTTTTTCTTTTTTCAGCATTTATAGTTTTTTTTCTGATTTATAACTTTTCTTATCACTCTTTCTGCCATTTATGTACTGACTCATTCCATAGCCAAATAGATTTGGCTCACACAATCTCACAAAACCTGCACAACTATTGAACAGTGATGGGGAATAGAATTGGCCACAGTATTTTTATAATGTCTGTTTCATCATCTATCTTAAGCTCTCAAGTCAAACAGGTCAACTTGGGAAATACTGGGGATGCCTTGAAAAGTTTGTTCTTTCCAGAAAGTTAGTCTTCTATGAAATTGAAATCACTGCACTAATATATATTATATGAGCAAAAATATCATCAGTTGAAGCTGGACATGGGCCTATTTCATGATGTAGCATGTACACTGGAGTCCAGAAATTAAGCATAAGCAGTATAAGATTACAATAGAAAGAGAAACATTTACATTGCAATCATTGTAAATATCACTGAATTAAGTGACACAAATGAGAAAGAACTGTTCACTGCTCTGAATAGCATAAAATAATTGAAAGTTAATGGAAAGCAGGGCATTAGACACTAAATATCATGTTCACATTTGTACTTAAATTGTTTGCTGAGTGTAGTCTCTGCTAAAGATTACGACATAATCCCACAAAAATAGTATTTG
Organism: Schistocerca piceifrons; assembly: GCF_021461385.2. Lineage (NCBI taxonomy): Eukaryota > Metazoa > Arthropoda > Insecta > Orthoptera > Acrididae > Schistocerca > Schistocerca piceifrons. The sequence continues at coordinate 804,577,373 of NC_060138.1, forward strand.
ACTACTGATTTTTAGCTCCTTTGAAATGGATCAGGGACAGTCAGCAGTCGCAGATGTGTCATTTCAAGACTCTGACAATGGTTCCAAAATAGTCTAAATGTTCACGGTAATCCAGTGGAAGATTAACTAAGAGCAGCAGCAACTCCACAAAAGGGCAAATATCTGGTATTAATTGCATGACAAAATTGAACAGTGTTTGCAAGGTAATTGTCTGTAGCATTTAATGCTGCCTTGGAAATTGTTGCTCTCCAATAAACTCTATAAAGAAGGCTTGGAGCAGCTGTTCTGCATGGCAGGCAATTAGCAGTTTACTAATGCTCATGACAGTGTAAAGACTGGCCTGCTTATTGTAGAGTTGGCAATGCTTAAACTGGATCATGAATGAATGAAGGGGTATTGTCAGATTAATTCCACTTCAATTTGGAGAGTGCTCCACAATTTGAATTCATCTGGAGGAAAACTGGTGGATTCCACTTCAATTTGGAGAGTGCTCCACAATTTGAATTCATCTGGAGGAAAACTGGTGGTAGTTTGTAAGGTAATAGGAACTTCATTGGAAAATATTAGTTTGGTAGTGGTGGACTCTAGTGTGGGATGACACCAAAATGTCCCAATTTATGGAGCTTCATATCATCATTGGTATTTGTAGGAATACTATTAATACTCAGAGATAAATATGCAACCACAACACTTTTAAGAAGTGCAATTGTTTCAGGTTCAGGTCATTATCCTGAACAGGAAAGCTTATAATCAGCGTGTTTTGCATTGAGATATCATTTCCTTGTGAATAATACTGTATAAATGACTGTTCAGTCATGCTGATAGTCATATGGTTGTGGTTTATCAAAAACTGTCTGATCTTGGAAATCAAATTTTAGGTCACATTGTCTTGGTACCACAAACAGCTTCTAATTCGGTGGCAATATTTGATGAGAATGGTGTTAAAAGATTGTTAAAGTTCCAGAACAGTTTTGTCTTAACTTTACAACCTCTAAGCTGTGGGTGTTCTACCATACTGCCCCTTTACTTTACAATATAGGACAGTGAGTATGCTTTGATGACATGTGCTGAAACCTTTTGCACTAACTGGACTCTTGTGCTGTGTTGGTGTGACTGTGAATGCTATTCATTTAGCGCAACCAGTAAATGACAGGAAAGTCAAAATTCATACCTAAAAATGTTATATACGTTACACATTCTGCAGAACTGCCATCCACATTTAATTTGAAACAGTATTTTTCCTCTTTAACCATAAGTTTATGATTCTTTTATATTTGGTTCAGTTTTACTTACATATTTGATTTCAGGATTAAAAGTGTAGTAAACTCAGGTCAACATCAAATAAGTAATTCTGTAAGAACCTTTTATTTTTACCAAGTATCTCAGTGTTCCTCCATGAGAATTTTGGGATCTATTTTTCATTTTGTTCTGTCATTCAAGAACTTTATTTGGGATCAAGTGCGCAACCTTCCCAATCCTCACAGTTTAAGATGATTTCTTCCACCCAATGCATTATAACATACTGCAATCCTCATTGGGCTGCTGTCCACAAGTTGGTCAAGGTATCAATGCTCATGTCTTTGCAACCCTTCAACAGGCTGTCCTGAGATCATCCAGTCTCCTTGTGATGATGCTCCAGAAGTGTCGACTCATCTCAGGCATCCTCAATCAGTTTATCAGATACCAAAGGCCATGCCATTCATTTGATTCTTGCCTCCTGAAGGAAAACATTAATGGCTTGCATATGGTGTTCTCGTGTATTATTGTGTCGAAAGGAAAGGTGAACGTATCACCAAAATGTTGCCTGTAGAGACTTTTGTTGTGCGATCCTGTTCTGGTACATCAATGTTGAACAAATAATTGCCCATGATTTCTACTAAATGCCTGAGTCATCAGCTGACTGGTGTCAGATCCCAAAGTGAATGTAACCGTCATATCACTGCATGTGAGCAGATCATTGTAATTGCAGTTTAAGTGAAACTTGTTCAATGAAGCCATCTTCAAAGAAACAATCATACCCCATCCTTCACTTAGCAGCCATCATCAAAACATTGTAGCAGAAAGGCTGACAATTCAATACAGCAAGCAAAGGTCTAGTGTTGCCTTGATACTCAACAAACTGTTTACTCATCTTACCAAAAGATGAAACTGCCTCCTTGAAACGTGTTAACTTAAAATTCAAATTGTTTTATCCTTTGTAATCTCTTTTACCATCCCACTCATTTCAGCAAATTGTCTGAGTGAGCTTTGGTGCTAAGGGGATAGTTTTTATGTATCCAGAAAATATAGTTATAGCTCCAGAATTGTTTTGTATTACCATAACAGCATATTAAGACAAATATTTCTATAAAACTTAAGTTTTATGGAAGTGAATAATATGCAACTATAAAGCAGGTGTGAAGGGTACTTGTTATATTTTGGTAAACTCCACATATACTTGTTGCTACCATTTGAGAACGGAATTTTATAATTATGAAATCAAACCTACTGATGTGTTCTATAATAATAATAATAATTATTATAATAATATAATAAAACAGTTCATTCCTCACTAGTGCCACATCTTGATTAGCAGTTGTATTTTTATAAAATTTTTACCTAAGTTGACAGTTGATACCATATTTAACATATGTTTTATTGCAAGTGAGAGTGAGCATTATTTCACCAGTTCTAATTATTGTTGGATGAATTATTAATTATGTTGACTGGAAATGTGTACATAACACTTTTCCTATTACTATTACAGGAAGAAATGTTGGCAGGAACAAATGATGACAGTAGCTGAAACATGTCAACAAAGTAATACATTTAAAAAATACATTAAGCAATCTAGAATAATCCATAATGTAAGTAATTTATTTCCTTTATTAATGAGAAATATGTGACATACAGAACACGAAAAGATTTAAAAGGAAGGTACATCACAAGTACTAAACAAAGACACAAGAAACTAACTAAGGGAGACATAAACATTCAGCTAAACAAAGTTCAATCTGGCCCATAGTTGTAATGTCTGCAACTGATGATATGTCTTTTGCTCCTGGTAAAAAGACAGGAAAAATCCAAGATGGTCAACATAACCAACTTGTGTGAAGTAAAAACCAAGGTGGCAGAAATTATTCCTAGTCCTAAGTAAAAATGGTGGGAAAATTTAAAAAAAATGCCAGTTATGCTAACTTAAAATGGCTTTACTCTCATGATGGATACATGACTTTTTCTCCTCTGTCAAGCACCAATGTTTCAAGTTTAGTGCTGGAGTTGGCGTTGTTCCACAATTATTGTTAAATTAATCCATTTTTATGAGTTCTGCACTTTATAGCATTATACATGTGTATCACACCAGATTTGCAAATCGCATTACTCAGACCACATGAGTTTCAGCCTTACGGACAGTAATGTTTTATAACTGTTGATCATGTTGTTGTTCCAAAACTTTGTTTGCAGATATCTCATTAAGTTTCATATATTTATTTATTAGCCATTCAGCATGTTTACCACACAACTGGCTTCATAAAAATACATGTTACATATTTCATATAAGTATAGTCATTACTAATTTGTACATTATATATTATGCATACATATACATACATCTTTTTAGTAGTTAATAATTTGTACATTTTACTCACATCATCATTTTACATATACATAAATACATAAACTTCTTACTAATCAGACAATTTCAGCAATAATCATAATACAGTTTACAGTCAAGAATTAATTATACAGTTTTACACATTTATTTAATGATAGTTACATTATTTCATTGTTTATACATTCCTTTTCAATTACTTCCAAGATATGCTTCAATTGTGTAATATGCTTTATTTTTGAGCCATGTGTCTAATACCTCCTTAAATTTAAAGTGGGTGAGGGTTTTGACAAATTGTGGCAGTTTATTATATAACTTTAGACTTAGGTGTTTGTGACTTGTGTGTCAGTGACAGCCTAGAATATGGTATACCAAGCATGCACTTGTTTCGAGTGCTGTGCAAATGTAAATTCTTTCTCTGTGTAAATTGCTGCATATTTTCTTTTACATATATTAAGCAGTTATACATATAGAGACTTGGGAGTGTTATTATGTTTAATATACTGAAGTGCTCCTTACAGCTTTCTCTTGGACCCAATCCTTGTAAACATCTACCCATGACCCCCATGACAGAATCCCACATTGTAGCTGTGACTGAAAGAATGCACATTTGCAAAGCATCAATAAACTTTTACTGACAGAATATCTTAGTTTATACAGCAGGAATATTACGCGTGCAAGTTTGCCTGTTAGATAGCTTATATGGTCATCCCATGAGAGCCTTTGGTCTATTTTTAGTCCCAGTAATTTGACACTGTGACTCTCTGCTTTCCGTACCTTCAGATTAAAATAAATTTCCTCTATTTTTGTGTTGTTTATACATAACTCATTAGCAATACACCACACCCAACATTTTTAAAAAAGTTCATTATTTTTGTTTACCACCGCTTGTAAGACATTTCCAGGGGCAGATGTGGACTCTGACCACAATCTATTGGTTATGACCTGTAGATGAAAACTGAAGAAACTGCAAAAAGGTGGGAATATAAGGAGATGGGACCTGGATAAACTAAAAGAACTAGCGGTTGTACAGAGTTTCAGGGAGAGCATAAGGGAACAATTGACAGGAATGGGGGAAAGAAATACAGTAGAAGAAGAATGGGTAGTTTTGAGGGATGAAGTAGCGAAGGCAGCAGAGGATCAAGTAGGTAAAAAGACGAGGGCTAGTAGAAATCCTTGGGTAACAGAAGAAATATTGAATTTAATTGATGAAAGGAGAAAATATAAAAATGCAGTAAATGAAGCAGGCAAAAAGGAATACAAACGTCTCAAAAATGAGATCGACAGGAAGTGCAAAATAGCTAAGCAGGGATGGTTAGAGGACAAATGTAAGGATGTAGAGGCCTATCTCACTAGTGGTAAGATAGATACTGCCTACAGGAAAATTAAAGAGACCTTTGGAGATAAGAGAACGACTTGTATGAATATCAAGAGCTCAGATGGAAACCCAGTTCTAAGCAAAGAAGGGAAAGCAGAAAGGTGGAAGGAGTATATAGAGGGTCTATACAAGGGCGATGTACTTGAGGACAATATTATGGAAATGGAAGAGGATGTAGATGAAGATGAAATGGGAGATGTGATACTGCGTGAAGAGTTTGACAGAGCACTGAAAGACCTGAGTCGAAACAAGGCCCCCGGAGTAGACAACATTCCATTGGAACTACTGACGGCCTTGGGAGAGCCAGTCCTGACAGAACTCTACCATCTGGTGAGCAAGATGTATGAAACAGGCGAAATACCCTCAGACTTCAAGAAGAATATAATAATTCCAATCCCAAAGAAAGCAGGTGTTGACAGATGTGAAAATTACCGAACTATCAGTTTAATAAGTCACAGCTGCAAAACACTAACACGAATTCTTTACAGACGAATGGCAAAACTAGTAGAAGCCAACCTCAGGGAAGATCAGTTTGGATTCCATAGAAACCCTGGAACACGTGAGGCAATACTGACCTTACGACTTATCTTAGAAGAAAGATTAAGGAAAGGCAAACCTACGTTTCTAGCATTTGTAGACTTAGAGAAAGCTTTTGACAATGTTGACTGGAATACTCTCTTTCAAATTTTAAAGGTGGCAGGGGTAAAATACAGGGAGCGAAAGGCTATTTACAATTTGTACAGAAACCAGATGGCAGTTATAAGACTCGAGGGACATGAAAGGGAAGCAGTGGTTGGGAAGGGAGTAAGACAGGGTTGTAGCCTCTCTCCGATGTTGTTCAATCTGTATATTGAGCAAGCAGCAAAGGAAACAAAAGAAAAATTTGGAGTAGGTATTAAAATTCAAGGAGAAGAAATAAAAACTTTGAGGTTCGCCGATGACATTGTAATTCTGTCAGAGACTGCAAAGGACTTGGAAGAGCAGTTGAACGGAATGGGCAGTGTCCTGAAAGTAGGGTATAAAATGAACATCAACAAAAGCAAAGCAAGGATAATGGAATGTAGTCGAATTAAGTCAGGTGATGCTGAGGGTATAAGATTAGGAAATGAGACACTTAAAGTAGTAAAGGAGTTTTGCTATTTGGGGAGCAAAATAACTGATGATGGTCGAAGTAGAGAGGATATAAAATGTAGGCTGGCAATAGCAAGGAAAGCGTTTCTGAAGAAGAGAAATTTGTTAACATCCAGTATTGATTTAAGTGTCAGGAAGTCATTTCTGAAAGTATTCGTATGGAGTGTAGCCATGTATGGAAGTGAAACATGGACAATAAATAGTTTGGACAAGAAGAGAATAGAAGCTTTTGAAATGTGGTGCTACAGAAGAATGCTGAAGATTAGATGGGTAGACCACATAACTAATGAGGAAGTATTGAATAGGATTGGGGAGAAGAGAAGTTTGTGGCACAACTTGACCAGAAGAAGGGATCGGTTGGTAGGACATGTTCTGAGGCATCAAGGGATCACCAATTTAGTATTGGAGGGCAGCGTGGAGGGTAAAAATCGTAGAGGGAGACCAAGAGATGAATACACTAAGCAGATTCAGAAGGATGTAGGTTGCAGTAGGTACTGGGAGATGAAAAAGCTTGCACAGGATAGAGTAGCATAGAGAGCTGCATCAGACCAGTCTCAGGACTGAAGACCACAACAACAACAACAAACCTCTTGCATACTCTCACCTGTGGAGATCATGGTCATATCATCAGCATGTAGGACATTTTTGCAGGCTATATAGTTTGAGGAGTCATTAACATCGACAATAAAGAGGATGGGTCCAAGAATGGAGCCCTGTGGAATTCCTCGCTTAATTTTCACTAAATCTGACCTTCCATTGTTCACATACACTGACTGTTGCCTGTTATTTAGGTATGACTTAATCAAATTAAGTGGTTTGTCTGCAATACCATAGTATTCTAATTTTTTAACAATTATCTTATGTGATACTGAATCAAATGCTTTGCTTAAGTCTGTGAGTTTCCACAGGTGGTCAGTTTCCTTTCAAAAGTATTGTGTATTTCAGTTATCAGGCTTTCAATAGCTTTTATGTTTGACTGATTAGTTCCAAATCCAAACTGCCTGACATTAAGTAATTTATTGCTCACAAAATACATGTAAATCTGTGCATGTGAGCAGCTCTTTATGATTTTGGCGAGTATGGGGACAATTGATATTGGTCTATAGTTATCTGGCATTTCTGTCACCCTTTTTGTATATGGTTAGTGTAATTGCAATTTTAAGGCAATCAGGGAAAATGCCATCATCAAGGATTTTATCTGCAAGGTAGAGTAGAGGATTTCTAATTTCCTTAATTGTAGCCCTTATTACAAAGTTACTGAATCCATAGCAGTCTTCTGTTCTAGAATTGTTCAACTTGTTTACAGAGTTATTTATATCTGTAGGAGTTATTTTACTCCAGTTAAATCTTTTATCTGTTTTATTCTGTGATTGTGAAAGAAAAGCTTCCACATCAATTAAATCATCACTTTTTGGTACCTGGGCATTTACTGAATTTATGAAGTATTCATTGAGAGTGTTGCAATCAATTAGGTTATTGATTTCTTCTTTCCCCATGTTTATCTCATTTTAACTATGTTCCAGGCAGCATTACGTTTGTTTTTAGAATTTAAAATATACTCCTCATTTGCTTTCATTTTTGCTGCTTTAATTTCAGATTTGTTTATTTTTCTTAAGTTTGTATATCTATTCTTGTTTTCTTGATTGCCTTCAATTTTGTCCTTCAGCATGAGTAGAAGGATTCTAATTTTATTGACATGCATAGTGTGCCACTTTTTTGCGTGTTGTGGTTTATGCATATTGCTACGGTTACATCTCTTAGTAATAAGAGGGCAGTTACTGTCTAATGTATTTTTTTATATTGGATATGAATGCAGTAAAGCTTTCATTTATATCTTTGTCAATGGTTAGTATTCTAGCCCATTCTATTCTACTCAGTTCATTCCTCATTACTTCAATGTTCTCTTCCTTGAGAGCTCTATATGTAGTTAGCGTCCTGGTATCATCAAGTGTCAGATTTCTAATTTTGAACCATATGCCATCATGGTCAGACAGTCCTAATTTGATGGTATCCAATTCTACTTGATTCCTACACACATTGCTAATTATATTGTCAAGTCATGCCTCCATTCTGGCGGGTTTTTCATTTAAGCAGTAGTAGGTAATTGATCTTAAGATATGTAGGGTGTATACCACAGTTTTTCTCTTTACTCCTACATCTATATTAATGTCTCATGTGACAAATGTTTTATACTTCTTGTATTTGGTAGTCAGTAAGATTAATTCAGAGAGTTTTTCCATGAATATCTCCTCATCAGAAGCTGGTGGTAGCTAAACTGTTGCAATTATGAGTTTCTGGGTGTGTATAACCAAGGCAGATGCTTTGAATAGTCCTTCAACAGACAGGCTTGTGAGGTCTATGACTAAATATTTTAGATTCAAGTTTTTGTTGATATAAATTGACATTCCACCATGGGCATTGTTTGGTCCATAGCAGATTGTTGCCAGTGAGTAGCCAAATGGTACAAATAGGCTTATTTCCTCACTTTTAATCCAATGTTCATTCACACAGAGAATGCCATACTGAATTTCCTCCAGCCAGTACTGTAGTTCACTGTTTCTTATGGACTGTACATTTATATGTAACAAAAGTAATTCATTTTTGCTGCAAGGTGGTACATTGCTTACGTTGGGCTTAGTTTGATTATTTACTTTAAGTGTGTTTTTTTGTATTAAGATATAAAGCTCTTTGTTTTGACCAAGTCTGACACATTTCAGGCTTGGTCAGATTAATATGTTTCCCTGATCTGGTTCTGAGTTTCAAGGCATATGCTTAAAATTGCTGATGCAAGATAATTTGTTATTTACCATACTAAGTAGTTTTTGGGCCAGCAGTGTCTTTCCTAAACCACTTAGGCCATGACCATGTCTTGTATGACAAATTCTTGAGCAGTAACAATTGTCAGAGGGTTGATGGTTACAACTTACACATTCCTTACTATCTAAAAGCATTACATTTTTAAGCTGTTTGCAAATTGTTTCAAAATACTGGTTAGCTTTGAATATTTCTCTGTTTACACATGATGTTTCAATCAAATCATAATGATGAGGTATTTTAAATAATATAACATTTGTGTTTATTAACTTGCCCACTGTTTTTTTTTTTTGGGTTGTCAGGGTCTTCGTTTTTGTAGCCATCCCTCTTCCAAAATCATCAGAGTAGATTCTGATGTATGTTGTCTTTTCTCTTGGTATTTCTTGACTCTGCGTTCCATCTTGTTCTTTATCTGTTGCATTTGATACAATGTTTCTTTTATTCAATTAATTCATGGACTCATGACTTCTTATTAATTGCTATTATGATCGAAATTGCTAAATGTATTTGATGACAGATGCAATTCACAAAACTGTATTATCTCATTCATTTTTGTGGCACTTACCTGGATATTTTTATTCAGTGTTGGGTCCACTGGCTAGTCTGCAGTTGTTAATGTTGATCATAGTTAAGATGAAATACACTGAGGCAACAAAAATCATAGGATAGCGATATGCACTTATGCAGGCAGCAGTAGCACCACAAACATCAGGTATAAAAGGGCTGTGCATTGGTGGAGCTGTGATATGTAGTCAGGTGATTCAAGTCAAAATGTTTTTGACATGATTATAGCTACATAACTGGAATTAACTAATTTTGAATGCGGAATAATACTTGAAGCTAGATGCATGGGGCATTCTGTTTTTGAAATCATTAGGGAATTCAATATTCTGAGAGCCACAGTGACAACAGTGTACTGAGAATACATAATTTCAGGCTTTACCTCTCATGCGGTGACCGATGGCCTTCACTTAATGACCAAGAGCAATGGCATATGCATGGATAACAGACAACAATACTGTGTGAAATAATCACAGATATCAATTGGAACGTACGACAATCATATCCATTTGGACAGTGTAGCAAAATTTGGCATTAATGGGCTATGGCAGGAGGTGATTGATATGAGTGCCTTTGCTAACAGCACATGGCCTGCAGTGCCTCTCTTGTCCTTATGACCATATCAATTGGATCTAGATGACCAGAAAATTGTGGCCTGGTCAGATGAGAACTGATTTCAGTTGGTGAGAGCTGATGGTAGGTTCAAGTGTGGTGCAGATCCCATGAATCCATGGACCCAAGTTGTCAACAAGGCACTGTGCAATCTGGTGGTGGCTGCATAATGTTGTGGGCTGTGTTTACATGTAATGGACTGGGTCCTCTGGTCCAACTGAACCAATCATTGACTGGAAATGCTTATATTTGGCTACTTGGAGACCATTTTCAGTCATGAACTTCATGTTCCAAACATAACAATGTCACTGGGCCACAAATGTTCACAATTGGTTTGAAGAACAGTCTGGACAATTCGAACATATGATCAGGCCACCCAAATGGCTCGACATGAATCCCATTACATTTATGGGACATAATTGAAAGGTCAGTTTATGCACAAAATCCTGCAGTGGCAGCACCTTGCAATTATGGACAACTATAGAGCCAACTTTTATTACCTCAGTATAGGTTATGGGTGAACAACTGGATGTATGTGCGATTGTGTTGTCATCATCAGTTACAGTGATGAACTGACTCCCACCAACTTGTCCCACCATCGGCAGTTCACACACGGAGAGACCTACTCCTGATGTCAGTTTGGGATATCTTCTTCCCCTTCTTAATCAAGCTAAGGGTGCATTCCCAAGCCTTACTAAGGATGTAGCTAGTATCATGACAGATCAGTAGGGGCCTGATTTTAATCACTTAAAAAATAGTAAAATATGCAAGCATGTATGACCTAAAACTTACATAAATATGACCTTAAAAAATAAAATATAACTAATAGAAGTTTATTTAAAGCATTCTTGTTTGTTTATTTAATTTTGTATTCACCATAAAGTAACACAAAATTCACTTCTCAAAATATTGTAAGTATAGTTCTTTCTTTCTGTACGGTTTGTGGCAAATTTGCACCTACTTTTTGAATGTCTGAATGTTTTATTTTCTGAACACAAATTACAGTGAAAAGATCATCTATTGAAACAGTAAAACAATGTTTTTATTTCTACATAGTATTTAAAGTGTTTCATCTTCTTCAGTATCTGCAAAGTTGCACTGGATCACAAGGTGCATTTTCAGGTTTTCCATTGTCAAAGGTTTTCGCTGAGGATAGTTTTGTACCTGTAAGAGCTCCTCTCCACTTCACAATACATCACTGGAGCATATTAGAAGGCAAGCAGGTCACTGGAGTTCAGCTTTGTTTCAGTATCTTCAAATGTTGCGGCATTCCGCGAAAGACTGTCACTAATTTTGCACAGTGTAGAATATCCAGGATTCCATTGGAGAACACTTTGCTATTTGGTTTTCTCTTTGTCAGCCACATGAGCAAGAGCTCGACCCAACTCACTCTGCATATGTTGCACAATACTCAGGGCCTCGTGTAGCCAAGTGCCAACAGCTTCCAGTCATTTGATGGCTTTTGATATCACTGAAAAATTGGCGTTGATGTATGCCAATTTTAGAGAAAATGTACCTGTAAAAACTTCTTTCACAATTTTGATAGCACTTGATTCATCGCTATCAAGCTCACAGAAGATTGTCTTTATTTGAGTGTAATACTCAGCAGCATTAAGCCAAGAACCCCATTGTGTAAGAACAGGTTAAGGTGGGAGGGGCATTAAAGGTGCTTGTTCCTTGAATTTCTGCACCCGTAGCAGAGCTTTCACATTGATTTTCTTGCCACAGGAAATTAATTTGTCCATGTCACGGTAATCTGATCGCACCCCTTCGGCAACTCTGTGCAACACATGTGCAAGGCAACTGGCTTACACCATACTGGAGTAGAGAATCTGAAGCCCTTTGGCTGCTTTAGCCATATATGAAGCACCATCTGTTACAAGCAGCAAAATGTTGTCTCTTTTCACACCATCCAGTCACAGTAAATTCAGAGAGTTGTCAAACAAAATAGCAATCATCGAATTGTTTACTCTATCAAGAGCTTCACACATTAGTAGGAACATATCTCCAGGAACATCAACTTTTAGAACACCAACAACAACATTTTCAATATATCGTCCACTAATATCTGTAGTTTCATCTATCGACAACCAGATCTTTTGCTCAGCAATAGTAATTAGTATTTTGTTGAGCACATCATTGTAGCATATGGATAAATAGTTCTTTCTCAGTGTAGATTCATCTGGAACTGAATGTGTTGTGTACTTCTCCAAGAACTGTCTGAAGTGTGGATTCTTCAGCTTTTCCAATGAGATGTTGCAGGACACCATTATCTCACACAAATACTTGCAGAATGATTGCATGATTGACGATTGACCTGTCTGTTCAAATAACAGTGTTTGCTTGCTGTTATTTTCAGCACTTTTTTTAGCGGTATTACAGTCTTGTTGCACATTAAAGCACTTTTATGCACTAACTGTAACTTCACACAGTTTACAAAATAATATTTTCCCATCAGTACTAAAGAACTTCTCTCCAAATTCTCGAACATATCCTCGTGACTTCACGCTGTCGGAGCACTTTGCTTTAGGTATGTTGAACAAGGCAACGCTGTATTCAAACGGGTCACTGGAAACACCTGTGCAACTGTGATGATTATTACACCAGAAGCCGCCTTCGTTGGCTCTGAGACATATTGTCGACTCTGCGCAACAACGTTTTATGTTCGCGAAATGACTGTTGTGGTACACCAATTTTCTGCTACAGTCCTGGGAAATAAAGCTGTGTACTAATTTATCTGTTTATCTTTCATAATAGCGCAATAAATATTGTCTCGTGAGCAACATATTCATTTTCTTATTCGTGTGTCCCATAAGATATGAGAAAAACGGTATATGTATTTTTGGCAAAAGTTGATGGAAAAATGACCTATTATATTAAAAGTTAGCCACAATATGACCTGTTACTAAAATTTGTTGAAATATGACTCTGTATGCACAAACAAAATACATTTTTTGACACTAAAATGCCTAGATTTGTGTATAAACTGTTCTAAAATTCACCCTACAGTTCAGAAAAAAAACATGACTTGTCATTAAAATCCTGGCCTTACTGATTAGCTATATCCTTACTGGAATCTCAATAGATTCTTTAATTCTCCAAATTTTGCACTCTATGAAGCTATTCTTTTGGAACACCATCCTCAAATGTTCAAGCTCCTAGTTGAGCCCTATGTATCAATGTTTTGAGCACCATGTTCCACTTTGCATATAATGACAGCTGTCCACATAGACATATAGGCCAGTGTACATTTTCTTATGGTACATACTGTGGCCCAACATGACATCAGCCCTATTTTTACCAGGACATTCAGAAAGAATAGCACTCCATCCACTTTGACCTCTATGGTAAACTTGATGTCAAGTAAGTTATTCATCTTGTCTCTTACATGTGATGGTATGAAGAAGGTGCCATCAACATAATGGAAAAATTCCTGTTCCATAAGTTCCAAGAATAAAGGCACTTTGGTGAAATGAGGGATAATGTCAAAGCTCTAAAAGGTGTCAGACTCTTTTTGCTTAAGCCGCTTATGGCAAGAAACTTGACATAGAGATGAATAACCTTTTTAGGTATGTCTTGGCATGGCTACTTTGAGCAGATGGAAGGAGTAGCCATGAAGAATCCTCTTTCATCAATCATCGCCAACATGTATGAGGTGTGTTCAAAAAGTAAGGTAACATTATATTTTTATGAAAAAATATTTATTTATTCACCAATATTCATGTTGTCTCCTTCAAAGTAATCCCCCTCAGATACAATTCACCTGTGCCAACACTTCTTTCAGTCCTCAAAGCACTTCTCATATGCATTTTTTGGTACAGCCTTGAGTACTTCCAGGGATTTCCTCGGTCATTGAAAATCTTCGACCTTTCATAGATCTCTTTAGTTTTGGAAGCAGGAAAAAGTTGTATTGGGCCAAATCCAGTGAATATGGTGGCTGAGCCAGGATTGTCATGTTGTTTTTGGCCAAAAAATCTCTCACAAGCAACGATGAATGAGCAGGTGCATTGTCATGATGCAAAAGTCATGAACTGTTTTTCCACAATTCCGGATGTTATTTTGCACATTGCTTCTTGCAAACAGTGCATAACATCAGGATAATACTCCTTATTGACCATACGACCTTGAGGGGGGGGGGGGGGGGCAATTTAAACTGACAGTTGATCCAACTTAGTGTGCTTTTTTTGGTCTTGGCTCTCCACGATGCTTCCATTGCGACAATTGGGCTTTGGTTTTCATGTCATAACTGTAAACCCATGTTTCAGCACCATTTTTGACCCTTTTGAACAAATAAGGAATTGAATGATGATCATGTACACATCTCATGCCAAAAACATCCAATAAAATTGCATAACACGAGCTGACTGCTATGCCAACATACTCAGCAACTTCTCTTATGGTAAACTGACAATTTTCCAAAACAATTTTCTTCACAGCTTCGACATTATCATCTGTTGTTGATGTGCTAGGGCATACAGAATGAGGTTCGTCATTGGCATCTTCTCGGTCATCTTGGAAGTGCTTGTACCACTTGTAAACATTTTTTTTTATTTAGAGCTGACTCACGATATGCCACTGTCAACAATTCAAGTGTTTTAGAGCACTTTATTCCATTTTTCCCACAAAATTTGATGCAAATTCTTTATTCCATTTTTTATAATAATCAAAAATTGTCAAACACACTAAAACATGTCTAATCTTTCTATCTGTCAAAAACAAAGTATGCTGTACACTTGAAACTGTGAACATATGTTTGGGACATGTGAACCGACATAACAAAAAGAAAGATCGATAATTGAATGTATGTTGCCCGTGCATTTTGGAAAGTCAGCTTACTTTTTGAACAAACCTCAAATAAGTCCTATTTCAAGCTATGGAATCAGCCCAGTGGAAACTAAACTGTTTTCTTTCCAGTATGTTGATGACACTTCATCATATGGATATAATGGTCCCCTTTCTGGGTGTTCTAGTAAAAAAGAAGAGCTGGTAGCATTTTGAGCCACAGCATGCACCATACTTAGACATGAACAACTGATGCCACCTGGCACAAAGGAACATGATGCTCAAGACACACGTATGTAGGGCTCGCAGGCTATCTGACGATCAGAGACTCAACAAAGAATTTGAGCTTGTGAGAATGGTGCTCCAGAAGAAGAGCTTCACAGAGTGGCAGAGTTGGAGACCATATAGCCTACACCAAGAATACAACCAGTGGAAACAAAAGAGAAACCTCAAGACAGTAGGACTTGTGTTTATTCCATTTTTTGGTTCATTATCTGGAAAGACATGATGAATTTTGTGGAAATACCAACTGAAGACTCTTCTCCACCCACTAGCTAAAACATAGGCACTGCTTGGTAGTGTCAAGAATCATCTTAGTCTATGGAAGTCTGGAGTCTATCACATACCCTGCCAATGTGGCATGATGTAGCCTAACAAGTTACCACTCTTGGAAACTTAAACAGAATGAATTACAACCATACTAAGGTTGAGGTACAGATGTTTAACTTCCAGGACTGTGTCATTAAAGAAGCTATTGAAGTTTGAGTGGGGGAACAACTGATCGGTCATGATAGTGGCTACATCCTTAGTAAGATGTCAGAAACAACTTAGTTTGATCAATAATGGAAGGATCAGCTGAACTGAACTGACTTCGGGGCAGGCAGAGCGGAGGTGCTGCCAGCATGAGCCTCCATGCGTGAACCATGGATGTAACAGTGAGTCGGTGTAATGAAGAGGGGGAGCAGATGCCGGCTGCATGCTTACACCCCGGGCCTTAAACCATGCATGGAGTGGCAGATCAGAGGAGGGGGTGAGATAAAAGTGCCACATTAGCCCCAGGCAGTCAATTCATTAGTGCATGTGATGATGATGATGTGGTCACTTGCTGAAATATTGTGCCTCTTCTCTCTCTCTCTCTCTCACACACACACACACACACACACACACACACACACACACACACACACACACAGCAATGCCACACTTATTGAACCTCTTTTTCATGTATTGAGATTCTGCAAGAAGGAAGGTTTGCCAAGATAGTCAACACACATCCAATGTAGTATACTACTTCAACAAGCAGGAACAAGTGCTCAGCTGGCAGGAAGTCTTAAAAATACCCTAGCACCCACATTAGCACAGTCTTTACCAGGTAGAGAGCTGTTTCTGTCTCCAGAGATGAAACCATATCCATTCTGACTGCCCCTAAAGAATACAGAATTATTACTCTGGTCTGCTAAGTCTTCAGATTTAAGTCAGATACTAGAGTAGGGCCTTTTAAAGACACACACACACGCACGATCAGGATGTAGGTTAGTCCCACTATAATTGACTGTCCTTTTCCCCCAAACATTTCACACTTTCTTCTTTATGAATGTGATGTAGGATGAAGGCCATTGTCACGATTCTAAGATGGGCTGAGTAAACTTGGAACGTTCTGTGAGTACAGTGAAAGTTTTGATACTCCAAAGACTGACAGTTAGGGGTAAGACAGACCTATGTTTATAGTGCTAACTGCTGTAGTCCTTGTTCACACAGGCATACATATTTTTGTGGATAATTTATGATATAGTATGTTTTTGCCAAAATAACTAATCTATGCTACTAAATAACCATCCTGGAACCTGGGGGCTTAGTATCCAGACCCATTTGCAGGTTGCCTGTGTAGTTATTGATCGAATTTAAAAATTTAAAATGCTGTTGTAATCTACTCATTAAGAGGTATAATTGTATGTTAAAAGTTTAAGACAATAAAGCAAGTACTATAGTTCGAAACTGTGCATTTGTCTTGGGGCAACATGACTGACAGAGCGCAAATGCCTAGACTTTATTCATTCAGTATTTGAGAATGAGAGCACTTAGCGACTTCTAACAAACTTTCTACATAATTTCAAACCTTTATGAAACTATTTCTTGCTGACATTGTCACAAAATATTGAATGGGAAAAAGTTTTTCTCATACTCCATGTCCACTATTCATGCGGTTAAAACGGTAGCATCACGCATGATGTTTAAATTTATTACTTCTTAATTATGTATTATATTCACAACACACTTTGCAGACAGTATGTATATTTATTGCTGAATGTTCCTGCAACATTGTATCAATGTATGACACATAGTTCAGGAGATAAAATTTCATAAACACTGAGCTGCATGAGAAACTAGCTTTTGCTTCAAATGGTACACAGTATATCTCCTACATCACGCATGACATTTCAGCTTATTACTCCTTTACAAGACATCATAAACATCAATATGTGTGAAACACTAGTTGCTAAATATTAAGTACAATTGATGTGTTTATCAAAGAGTTTACATAACTAATCATTTGTAACACCACTGTTTTTTGTAGGGTCTGTTGGTAAAGTTAGACTGTTTCAGTCATTCCTGTAAGTGAATGCACTGTAGAGATTTTTAACATTCTACATTATATTGGCAGTGCAGTTACTTGAGTCTGTGAGAGTTCTGAAATATTATTTTTGTTAGCCATACAATGATAGTGAGAACATTATCATGTGTGATCTAATGGTGCATTCTTTGGCATGACATTCCTGTAGACCTATCAAACTGAATCACATTCAGGAGTCCCACATCATCTCTATGAAAGTTTGGAAAATGAATGTGAACTATCAAGTCTGTTCTGATGACTAGTGATGCTCAATAAGAGTTCTCTACTTGATCACGGTATGTTATGTATAGTGGTACATTTGTTGACCATGGCATTTTTAGTTCTGGAACAGTACTTTGACCTAATATGTCGTGATAACAATCCCAACGAGGTTTTTCTGCCTGCAGAAGACACCCATTGGATATATCTACTCTTTTCACACAGCTTCAGTGAGTATGAAGCACACTTTCATATCTTGATAGTAAAAAACCTTCCCTTCAGACATGAAAAACTAAGTGGTTTCTGTATGTAGTATATGAGTAATTACATGGTGTCTGGAAAGTAATTCAGTTGTGAAATAGGTGAATAAATTCCATATTAATGAGGCTGATTTATTGAAAGTAATATAATGCATACATTGTTAAATGGTTCAAATGGCTCTGAGCACTATGGGACTTAACTTCTGAGGTCATCAGTCCCTTAGAACTTAGAACTACTTAAACCTAACTAACCTAAGGACATCACACACATCCATGCCCGAGGAAGGATTTGAACCTGCGACCAGAGCGGTCGCGCGGTTCCAGACTGTAGCGCCTAGAACCGCGTGACCACTCCGGCCGGCATACATTGTTATGTAAGATGTGGATACACACTTTAAAATTCAATGTAGCTGTCTGAGACATCAGTCAATTATCTCAAATCACTGGGTATGGAATCCACAGTCCTCTGGAGAAAGTTGCATGGGATACTGCTCCTAATGACACAAATCCATGCTTTCAATTCTTTCAGTGTGTGAGGTTTTGTCCAGTACACCTTATATTTTGATCAACCTCATAAAAAAAATGTGGACTTCTTGCAGGCCACTCAAGAGGTCTGCATCTTACCAGCCAACATCCTGGAAACTTCTCATCAAACCACACACTCACAAACCATTACAATGTGAGGGGTTGTGCCATCATACATAAAAATAACGTATTCGATGTTACCTCTTATAGATACTGTGGGCCAAACATAATTTTCAAGTATCTGTAGATAGCATTGGCAGTCATTGTATCATGCAGGTTATATGGCCTGATAACATTTGTGGCAGTCATTCCACACTACATAGTCACTTTTAGCTGAAGCTGTATGTTCTCCACCATAACACCACAATCTTGTTCTGTCCAATAATGACAATTGTGCTGTCTGATAAAACCTCCCATGTGGAATATGGCCTCATTATTTCAGAGGGTGTTATTAAACAGTTCAGGCCATTCTTCATGACAACCCAGCATCGACTCCCTATACTCCATTCAGCTATCCTAGTCTTCTGCTATCAGCTGTTGAACATGATGAGGTTTCCACATTCGATAATTCAATTCTTTATGCAAGATCTTACATGTTGTGTAGCTTGGGAGTCCACTTTCACGTGCTGCCTCTCTCGTTCATATCAAAGCACTATGTACAAACATTTCCTGCACAGTTGCCCCTTTGTCATCAGATTGAGATGTGGATGGATGACCAGTTTTTGTTGTATCTTTTGCCAAGCCTGTGGCCACTAACTTCCTGTGACAATTCTTTGTCGTCTCAGGATGAATTGAGGCATTCAGTCCATTCATAGTATGCCACCATTTTTGCACCAGGAGAATGCAACTGCACACTTCACAACATGCACCAATCTGTACTCACTATTGAACAGTCAGGCGACCAGCCATCTTTTCAGTTGCTGTGTGCAGCTCCTTTCACGGTAACAATCTATACTGCAGAAAATGTAAAAACAAGTGCTCACTGAGGGGGAAAAAAAGAGTAAAGGGAGGGAGTGAGGGAGATGGAACAAATGCTGAGTGTGGACCGAAATCTGGCCTGGCAGCTAGATGTCTGCAGCTGTATTGGTGCGAGTTTGGCAGTATGACACCGGAGCCAGGTGTCACATGCCTGCACCATGGCTGCAGAGATCCAGACCTGATTTAATTATCTATATGTACACACTATTTCAATTTTGATTCACCAATGTCAAAACTTCTACAACTATTTTATAATACTTAGTTATTTTCAGACACCTTGTAGTATGTAGAGAATTTTAGTATTTATTGTAAGTAAAATGGTATAGAGTCCTCTTTCAATTAATGTGTAGTACAGATGTTTTTACTGACTGCAGAATTCTCAAGCATTTCTGGGAATGGTTTACAGTGATTCTTGTAAACTCCACGTTTGGTCTATTTTGGTGTTATGTAAGTTAAGTGTGAATGAGAATACTGTAGTTATAACAACCAGTATATAACTTAGCTTTGTTTGGCAGTCATACTGTTCAAGGTGAATTACTCCCTTTCCTTTGGCTCAGCAGCAGTTTTGGCCCTGACGTACAATGCAAACAGATGCAAACTTTTGCAGAATATTTCCAACATAGAGTTCTCAAATCATCTCTGTACATGTCCTTATCAATCTGAAGACATAGACTGCCATGTGATATAGCAGGTGTACTTCTCTATACTTCAGCTGTCAACTTTAATGCATCAGTCAGGTGTATAACATGCTATTTACCATGCTAGAAGTGGGAGAGGGAATAATAATAATAATAATTTGATAAAAGTGTTACAAGTTTAAAAAAGTGTCATGTCCAAGAGCTGAGGCATTCTCTATTTCAGAATGGTGATCACCATTCATACAGCAGAAACAGAATTACAAATTTTCCAGTCTGTAATTATAGTTGCACAACAGTATATCAGACTGGAGATATGAGGGCTGACTTGGTCTATACTAGGCTGGTAAGGGTTGGACTCTTCTATAACTTGAGTGTGATCTTAGGAGGTTTATTACTTTCATCCAAACAAATCCTGGGTCTGGGTTATGCTTTAACCAACAACCTGAGATCTGTAATTCAAGGATTCCATATGAGAAAATAAGATAAATTCTAGCTCTGCAGAACCCTTGCCCTTATTCTTCAGTATTTCACTATATATTTATTGCCCAGACCTACTTCAATAAGCAGTCATAGACTTCAGAGTATTGGTTTGGTTTATTATCATTCTTTGATGCAACAGACCTTTCCAAGATAAAGTATTTCAGATGACTGACTATATATACAATTCACTTCACATTCTTTTTCATACATCATTGTTACTTTTGATCTGAGTAAGGCTTCTGCATGAAGTATTCCTTGGAGTGACATATGACACTGAGTTCTCTGTTATACACCTGTCCTGATGTCAAAACATTGGTTGCTCTGCCCACAACACCATTCACACAGCTCAGTGAATACTCCTAACAGAAATTATAAAACACAAGCAGACACATAACCTAACATGAGTTACACAAATAAATCATTGATCTAAAAATCAATATCTTGTTTAATGTTAACTAGTGTCATTTCAGTAAGACAGTATAGTATGTTTATTCATTCATAATTAACACCAAGAGTACAGAAATCTTAAATTGAGAAAAAATATTCATTAGATCTGCCATACTAAAACTTCAAAATTTGTGCACCCTATCAGTAGCTATCAACATATGTTTCTTCAACTTTAATTATGCTACTCAGTGTTAAAAAATAGATTATGTGTAAATTATGCAAAGGATCCTGTAAGCAAACAAAGGGCTTAGTATTGAGCAAACAAAGGATTTTACAGAACTACTTTAACAAACTTTGGGAAAGGGATGGTTGGGGAGGGGAGGGGAGGGGACGGATGGGTGGGGGAGGTTCCACACAACAAAAGAATAAAAAAATTCATAAAAACAAACAGTTTAAAAAGTTCTTCACTGCATTTTTCATAATTTTAAAGACACATAATTCTAACAATTGTTCAAAATTTTCTAGATGTGGAAGTATACATGTATGCACTCATCAGACAATAAATTTTGGTACGCTTTCAAATACTTAAATAGTTTTATGGGTTTCCATGATATTCTGATGAAGTATCTGCTGGATAAACTGCTTGGCAGATAATACTTTTAATAGGAGAATGTGCAGGCCATGGAAATAATCTTCCTTTAGCCACCCATCTATTATCAAAGACATTATTGAGTGGATCTCAAGAAAAAAGAAAAGAAAGGAGCTAAGGTGTTGGATCCACATAATTTGAAATCATTTATTTTCTCTTATTTTCGGGGGCTCATTCTGTAATAAGTCTGGAAGAATTTTCAGAAAAGTCCTTGTCAACAGCACCTTGCAGGCTGTCAGCTACATTTCTAACCTACACACTGGTGATTGTGTCAACCATGAATTAAAACATGGAGATTTTCATTCACCTACAAAAAATGACTGCCGAAATTTATGATTCCATTTCTTCCAAATGTTACCTCATCTGGAAACAACAATGAAGATATAAAGAATGGATTTGTAGTTTGAGCAGCAAACCATGAGCAAGAATTGATCCCTGTTCGGTAATTGTCAGGCCCTTGGCCCTGCACATATTGAAGATGATACAGATATCTGAACTGTCTGCAAAGTAACCTCTGTATGGTACTATGTGACGTATATGTGCTATAGTGTGCTTGACCTGGATCTTTTTCAGCTTCATATAGATTGTGTTGTTTTTCATCAGGCATAAAAACAGATCTAGGTCTACATTGGTCAATTTTTTTGTTGGTATGGACCCTGTAAAAGCAATGTTGTGAGAAACAGCAGCAAACGTTAGATTAGTCACAGGTCTTATGCCCAGAAACACATTTTTATATGGCTTTGCATGCATTACTGTTTGTGTGGTGATATATAAAAATCACATCTATCTGCTCATGAAACGAGTAGCCGTCACCAATCAGAATCCCTATCATGTCACTCATGATTACAAAACATGTGAAACATTCACATTGCTGTCAAATCTATTCAGATATCAAATACAAATGTGTCTACACAACAGTGCATCAGCAATGATGATCAGCATCAGCAGACTGACTTATATAAATATTATCACTAGATTATCTAATAAAACGAATTGTAAGTATTGGTTACAAATTTAAATGGAATGAATTGATCATTAATTTTCAACTATTTTTGGAAGGATAGGCCCTATTTATACTGACTTTTCTTAATTGTTTTTGAGTGAGGAATGTGACACTACAGTTTGTTAAAATATTCTGCTAACTACTGTGAAGTGAATGACAGGGCTATACCCCAATGTATGATTTACTGAGTTTTTATCAGTTCCTTTCATGTCTGAAGCTCAAAAAGAAAGATTGCCGAAATGGGTTTGTGTACATTCTAATTAGTCTAAACTTGTCTTCGAGGGTGCTATGGGGGTGATGTGTAGGGGTTGAAATGTATTTCTAGAGTCTTTACTTAATACTGTTTCTTGAAACTTGGTATGCAGGCTTTCATGAAATAACTGCCATCAATGCTGTATGTAGGATATATGACCCTTAGGTTGAACCTGTATTGTGGATCCCACCAGTGGAAAAATTTGTGGTTACTGTCAAAAATAGCATTTTAGAGCAGTTCTTGAATTAATGCCTGCAACTCTAATTGTATACAATTTTACTACACAATTTATCATTTAATAAATTGGTGATGTTAAAAATCTGAAAATAACTGTAATCATTAAAGTATTCAACTTGATTTATGAAATTTGAATTTCAAACAAAAAGCCTTGATTCATTTCTGTGCAAAGATCAGGATTTCTCTTTTAAAAACATCACGTTGTAACTATAAGCAGATGTCTTTCTTAGACATTTGCAAGATATCAAAAGGAATGTATCAATAAACAAAATTTTATATATCTAAAAACAAAGATGATTTGACTTACCAAATGAATGTGCTGGCAGGTCAACAGATACACAAACAACCACAAACATACACACAAAATTCAAGCTTTCGCAACAAACTGTTGCCTCATCAGGAAAGAGGGAAGGAGAGGGAAAGACGAAAGGAAGTGGGTTTTAAGGGAGAGGGTAAGGAGTCATTCCAATCCCGGGCTTGTGTCTGTATATGTGTGGATGGATATGTGTGTGTGTGCGAGTGTATATCCGTCCTTTTTTCCCCCTAAGGTAAGTCTTTCCGCTCCCGGGATTGGAATGACTCCTTACCCTCTCCCTTAAAACCCACTTCCTTTCGTCTTTCCCTCTCCTTCCCTCTTTGCTGATGAGGCAACAGTTTGTTGCGAAAGCTTGAATTTTGTGTGTATGTTTGTGGTTGTTTGTGTATCTGTCGACCTGCCAGCACATTCATTTGGTAAGTCAAATCATCTTTGTTTTTAGATATATATTTCCTACGTGGAATGTTTCCCTCTATTATAACCTAAACAAAATTTTACTTACATTTCATTGTAATAGAATAATTTCTCAAACAATCAGCAGTAAAATAAAAATTTTAAGTGATGGAATTGTTTTGTATGTACTTTTTGTGCAAATGAAGATACAATATCTTTATAACTTAATTGTCTTAAAATGTCATGTTCAATACTGGATAAGCCAAAATGTCTTCTAATGTGAATGTCTGAATCCTGTTTTTTATCAACTTGAATTTTAAAACTGACTGTTTCCATTGCCATTTGTGCTCATAAGTGACAGGCACATTCTTAGAGTGACTTCATATTAAGGAAACAGTCTTTGACACACTGTTGGTTCTGGTTTGGAGACATGAGGAAGAAGTCAGTTTTTCGTGATATCATGGAGCAAGGGGCTCGAGAGATGAATGCCGACTTAATTCTTGTCAGCTACCAGTATGCACTGAAAACTTCAGCTGAATAAGCTCATTCAAAATAATTAAATCTACATCTTTTATCATTATAAGGAGCTCCACACCACTTTATTAACACGAAGACCTTTTTATTTTAAATTTCTGTGTTGTACGTGTTATGTTGTGAAATGCAAAATTTTACATTTCTTACATTTCAGGCAAGTTTCCAGTCTTTACAGCACACCGAAATCTTCTACGGTCAGACTGAATATTTTTGTACCTTATTCCAGACAGTACTTCATTATATGCAGGATTGCAGATTTCTCGTAATGTAAAATATGTTTATTAAGAACAAAAACAAAAAATATAAACAAAATGTATACATTTGTATATATGTATGTACATATCAAATATATTTGTACCTTTAAGAGGAATATATGTTTATGGCAACAGAAACAATGAGCACAGAAATAATGTTGCATATCTTACAAGTTAACAACAGTAACACAGAAATTAATCTGAAATTCTATTTCTTTTCTTTTTACTTGTGCATTTGACTTGTACTTTTTTAATAGAGCCTTGTTAAGTAATAAGTAATCATTCACTTCATAACAATCAAAATACTAATTTTACAAACATAACAGAATACTTTCTATAGTATCCATTGACATTTTATTCATCTTATCAGTCAATTATATTTATATGTTATCATTGTGGCCTCATGAGGAAAAAATATACTTGCACATGCAATATAAATCTCTGTACTGTTTCTGAAATTCTGTTTCTAATTTGGAAAAAAACTACCATTTTTTGGCAGCTGCATTGTTTTTCCAGTTTGGACATTAGTTGACTGGTTGGAATGGTTTCTACTGTGGTGATTTGGCTAAATACAAATGTGTCATTTACACAGTCCTATCACATTAATGTGACCTCCACTTATGTTTGACATCAATGTGCAGAAACCACTTACAGATGGCAGGTGGCAGCACTAGCAGTAGATGTTACATAAAGTGTTTCAGGATGATGCAGAAAACAATGTTGTAGTTGAAACGAGGAAATGAAGCAATTTATCTGATGTCCAAAAGACATGGTCATTGGCTTTTGGGCCAAGGGTGGAAGCCATTTCAAAATGGCTAAGTTCATAAACTATTTGCATGTTGTCATGGTTGAAGTATACTATAAACAGTAGTTACTTTGGCCCAATGTTTGCCTGCCTTTTTATATGTGGCAAGAAAACAAAGGATAGTGGAGGAGAGAAAATTTCAAATACATGTTTATAGTACTGTCAATGACTTGTACTATCAGTTGAAAAAGATATTAAATAAAATACATCACATCTGTGACTGTGGTATCATAAAAAAATGGTCCAATGTCATCCGTACTCAGGACTACTTTGACACACTCATTCATATATTCATGAAAAAGTGGTAACATAATATTGGGGTTAAAATAAACTCAATGAATATCTCTGGTGTAGACATTCAATAACATGAGGAACAAATTAAATAATAAATTTTGAAGGCAAGTACAGGGAATATTAAGCTTTACTCAGAAAGTGACACAGTATATACACAAGTATAGTGTATTCCATCAACTGACTAATTAATTTTCAAGTTACATCTTACACTGTGGTAACAATATGAAAAGAGAATAAATGTAATGCCGTAAGATTACTGTGCACTATGGATATGAGCCTTATTACACAAATTACTGAAGCTCTGGTACTTGAAAATAGCCACATTTTCTTAGTCACGTTGGACTGATAATTCTTATCATATTCTCCCAAAGATAGGCTAGATTATATTTTTGTTGTGACCATTTGCAGTAGGACTTTGTCTTTCCCATACAATTCACATTAGTGCCCTAATCACTCCCCTCAGTTCCAGTTTTGGAATATTCTTCTTTATTGTATGGAACTGTAGCATATTGCACAACTGCTGATTTATCTTTTAACATCTTTCCCATCAGAGAAACTTTCAGAATCACCATCAGATCCAAATACCACCTCATCTTCATTTTAGGGTTATTTTGGTTAGGGCCAAAGTAACCCCATATTTTCAAAAATTTGCAAAAAACAATATCCACCATTTTACAGAAGTGTTAAATATATTATCTGAGTTGAGTGTCACATAGATGACAGTTTCTCACCTTATTACCAAATACTGACAAAATATAAAATTACACTCACAGTATTTTCAGCTGAACTGATGTGAACTCTCAAGGCAGAAGTTATTGTGGTCTAATAGCTGCTAAAATGTTTATGACCAAGTCCAGTGCTGCCAACACAGTATTACCACATGGAACTTACAACATTGTAGATGGTTATTCATGCATTTTAAATGCATGCTGCCTCGTTTAGTCTATGCCAGTGGTTCCCAACAGGTGGTCCGCGGACCCCCAGGGGTCCGCGAGCTATGCCAGAGGGGTCCGCAAGATGCTATTACAATAAAAAATATATCAAATATATTTTGTATGAAAACAAATTTTTTGTTTTGGCCGCTTCCTCCATGAGCAGAGCTTTAGCGAATGCTAACTTAATTCGGCTTTTTTAGGTACTTGATACTGTGATATGACAAGGTACCAATCATGCTCGATGAGGGGGTCCTCGAGAAAATTTTGTTGGGAACCCCTGGTCTATGCTAATGATGCAGTTTTAGTGAGGAAAAAAAATTAAAACTTTTTCTGCCTAGTGGGCCAAAGTTACCTGCAAAGGGCCAAAGTAACACCCCCTTAGGGTACCTTGCATGGCAAAGTGACACTATCCAGAACAGTTGCAGAGACATCTGTGGTGCGCCACAGTTCATAGACGACACTGGTCAATGACAGCTGCAGAGACTGACAGACAGATATGCAACTGTTGAGCAGCTGACTACTCAGGTGAACCAATGGGCTCTTAACAGTGTCTCCTGAATAACTGTTCAGCTATGTGTGAGCCTCCACAGCAGATGCCTGGTTCATGCACCCATGCTGACTGTTTTTCATTGGTGAGGGAGGATGAGATTTGCACACTAATAGTGCAACTGAATGTCCACTGAGTGTCAACAGATGCCCTTTCCAGGTTTATCACATTTTATGTCCACCAGACAGATGACTGTTGGCATGTACAGCCCAGCAACAATCATCAGAAGACTCCTGGCAAGAGGAGGGTCCACTATGGTCTATGAGAGGTTTTTGCAGCATTTCCTGGGTAATATTGTCATTTTGGAAGGCACAATGGAGTTCGTTTTTTTCCTTGGCATGATGGCATCTACCAACAGGACACTGCAACATATCACACAGATTGCAGTGTATGTGCATGGCTCAAAGAGCGCCAGGATGAGATTACCATATTCCCCTGACCAACAGATTTTAACCCAATAGACAATCTGTGGGACTACCTCAATCAGGCCATTGACAACATGGATCCTCAACCAAGAAACCTAATGGAACTGGTCACAACTCTGGAGTTGGCTCCATATCTCAGTTGGTACCATCCAGAACCCCACTGACTCTCTTCCCTTGGGGTGTAAAAGTTGGTTATGTAGGCTTCTGACAAGTGCTGAAATTAATGTGAGTGGACCATGTAAATTAATATTTTTTTGTTTTCAAGTATTCTACCACTTTTTCTACATCTTTATATTCTGCTATTTTTTCCAAAGTCATCCAAGAAAACACAAAGTACAGGGTGACAATTATTGAACTACATAAAAAAAGAAACGTAAATTAGTTATAAACTATGACATGCACACACTTTATGCAAAATGTAAACATTGCTACAGATATTCAGGTTTAGGTTATCACATGTTTGATATGCTTGCCATGATTGGTGCAGATGAATAGATAATTCTGCATGTCTTGCTGAAGTATCGGAATATTGATGCTGTCGATGACCTTCTGAATGGCTGTTTTCAGCTCAGCAATGGTTTTGGGGTTATTGCTGTACACCTTGTCTTTAATATAGCCCCACAAAAAGGAGACACATGTGTTCAGATCTGGAGAATATGGTAACCAATCAAGGCCCATGCCAGTGGACCCTGGGTAACACAGAGCCACAATGCAGTCCTCAAAGTGCTCCTCCAGGACATCAAACACACTTGTGCTTTGATGGGATCAAGCTCTGTCTTGTATGGACCACATCTTGTCAAAATCAGGGATAGTGGGGATGAAATCATTGTCCTAATATACCATTCAGTAGACACCATAGCATCAAGGAATATCAAATCAATTATTCTGTGATTGGACAATGCACACCACACACTCAACCACTGAGGGTGAAGAGACTTCTTGATCATGAAATGCGGATTCTTACTCCCCCAAATGCACCAATTTTGCTTATTGATGAATCCATCCAAATGAAAGTGGGCTTTGTCACTAAACCAAACCATATTCACATTGAAGTCTTGTTGTTCAATTCTGTGGACAATAGTGTTGGTGAAACACAACTGATGTTCCATGAGCCTGGGGCTTAATGACTGATGGGTTTGAATTTTGTATGGGAAGAGATGCAGGTCTTCGACAAAAATTTGTTGCAGTGTCTCCCAGTTGATTCCCACCAGTTGTGCAGGTTGTCTGATCGCTATCCTGGGGCTGGTTTGAAACACAGTGCATGTCTTCTCAATGTTTTCAGGCATTTTCACCCCTTTTGGATGATTGATGTTGACAACACTGTCATCACAAACACTACCCATGCTCTCAATCTCAAACTTGTGAATCAAATTCTTGTTTGTTAGCAAAAAAAAAAAAAAAAAAAAAAAAAAAAAAAAAAAAAAAAAAAAAAAAAAAAAAAAAGGCTCTGAGCAGTATGGGACTTAACTTCTGAGGTCATCAGTCCCCTGTAGCACCTAGAACTGCTCGGCCATCCTGGTCGGCATTTGTTAGCACACTTGGAATGATTGTCTTCAGCTTGAACTTAGTCACAAACTTCCTTTGAGCCACAGCTGGGCTGTCATGGCTCACATAGTAGGCCTCCACAAGCACTAAATGCTCATGCAAACTGTACTGCATCATTTTCATGTGCAAATGGCCGACAACAACAAGGTGTGCGCGCATGTACATATTAATTCCCATGACGCCCCACGGCAAACCGTGCAGTTTGGACATCCTAACGCAAACTGTTAAGAAGTTGTGATGATTTTATTTCAATAGTTCAACAATTGTCACCCTGTATTTTTTTTAATGATACCATCCACAGTTATCAATAGTTGTTTTATAAAATTTTACTGCGTCTCCTTGAAAGACTTCTATTCGTTTTCTCAAAATTATTCCTTTTGTTGACACTTGCTTCAAACTGATTTAACTTGGGAGATTAAAACCTGAATTTTCAACTTTTCCATTGGTTTGTTCTCAGCTGATGTAATAACATTTAAAAATTCTATAACTGACTTTTCCCTTCCTATAATTTTTAATATTTGGAAGTGAAAAGTGGTACATTGGCTATGAAGAACCAAAAACAGACTTAACTGAGGAGATTTCTGAAAAAAGTAAAGTTGAATTTTGAAGGTTTCCCTTTCTAAAAACATTTAAAGAATCAAGTAACTTTATAGTACATGTAAAGGTAACAAAAGCCATCCACCTTGTTTTAAAATGTGAGAGCAGAGTTTCACATACTACATTAACAAACTTGTGGAAACCTTTCAGCCTTCCTATTCTGACAATGTATATAGCAAAACAATTAAATAATTTTTGAATTATTTGATCAATGTCACAAGATAATTGGTCAGCTGCTGTCTGTGATGTAATATGTAACATGTGAGCAGGGCATCCAGTTCCTTCAGTGTCTGCTCCAGTTTCTAGTTTTAGTTTATTATATATGATACCTCTCTCATCTTCCAAAATTGGTGTTAACATTGTCACCTCCAAATCCAGTTCATTCCTTTACATCAATTTCTGAATTGTTTAAAACTTGTACAAAAAAATTGACCACCATATCTGATGTCTTCCCTCTTAAACTTCAAAATTTCAGTAATTTTATATTTTAACCTGTCTTGGTGTCAAGAGTGGAAACATTTATTTTTATTTTTATGGTGGTTATGTCAGTGCTAAGGAGTGACTTTGAAAAAACTACAAATGAGCTCAACTGAATGAGATGCAAGAACTTGCTTAATCAGATATGTTGTTTTTTTTCTGGCTGGGGCCTCTTGAGAGGCAATGTTTGAGTTTTTAAATATCTTTGGTTTTAACCTGTATAGTGGACCAAGGTGAGGATGATGATGATTCAATGATTGTAACTAAAAATACAGAATATGTACTCTTTATTGCTTGGTAGCAATATATAGCAACCCATGCAAATACAACCAAAGGTCAGCATGAGCTAACTGCAAAGATAGTCCTACAGCAGAGCTGGGCCACTGACCAGAGGGTTCTTGTATATTAACACTGAAATAATCACTGCTGGGTCAGCACAGAGCCTCTCTCCCCCTCTCCTGGTAGTGTGGAGCACTGGAAGGGAAGGGGTGGAGGGTTGTGAATGCAACTGCTGTTGACCTCGTCTTCATGCAGGTTTGTCAGACCAGTCATGCCATGGACAGTTGCCTAAGCAAGGCATGGCTAGACCATTTCTCAGCATATCAACAGGATGGAGGGAAGTATGATTGTTGCTGATTGGTATAGATGATATTGTGTGACGTGAGTAGCAGTCTGTGTGGTCATCCATAATGAGATTGCTGATTGGCACTGGAGTGACGTGAAGCCTTAAATGGTGTAAGTGGTGAAATGAGGGCTACAGGTGTATCATTCTCCATTTGTGAATGCAGAGGCTAAGTTTGTTTCTTGTTAGCTGTGACACTGAGCGTTCTGTCCACTGACCACTTAGAAGTGATAGTGTCTGGATCAATCTCCCGCAGAAGTCTATAACAGTGAGAGAAAGTTCCAGGAAATTTCTCTTCATTGCACTGCTGTTTGGCATGCTGTCCTTCCACTATGAGAAGGTCATTGAAGAGTTTAACCAAGATAGCTTCAGGTTAAGTTGTTACATGTCTACCCACACTACAAAAATATTGCCATCTGGATCAATATGAGTGCTGTTTTCTGTGCAGTTGATGCTATTTGCACTTGTCTCAGGGGTAGCCTGTAGGATCTATGCAGACTTGAGTCTGTTGACAGCAACAGTTATTGGTTTCCCAATCGATAAGATATCAGACATGTTATTGTGCTATTTAATCACTCTGTGCGGGCTACAGTATGGCAGCTGCAATGCAGGCAGACTATGTCATCTCTCAGCATTAAGGGGATACGGAATCACCTATCCCCGCAATGTTAATATATGCCTACTATAGGGAACATTTTCTCACAAACTACTGGAGACAGAGAGGTAAAAATTTTACTGTATGTGCATTCATATGTTACAAAAATACTGAAACAACAGTTTATTGTCAAAGTATTTTCTTACAGAGATATTGTACATTTATTTATAAGTAAATTTTTTCCATCGCTTTTTACTAGACTATCACCCCTAAGTCTTTTGTAAATCAAGTAATTAAAAAATCGTTGTTTCAGTATGTAATAGGGACCTATGTCACTACGTCATAAAAATTTCAGACTTCTAGGTTGACCAGTACCTGAGATAATGTTCCTAGATGAAGTAAAAAGTAAACTTACGGGAAACGGAGAAAGAAGATTAAAACATTCCTGATCCGTAGCTAATACCCCCTTCACAGTCTTCATAATCATCTTCAAGTCTTCTTTTGGCACCCCTCTGCACCTGTCTTGCTTTTTTCACTAATGTCTTGATTATATTATCAGCATGCCTTAGTCTGTGCTGATCTAAAAAGAACATAGCACGTACCGTACGGGAACCAACACACATACCCAACTTTTGAAGGACCTGGCATTTAGTTATATTTCCAAGATTGAGGGTTGCCACAGCATCATACACACCAAAATGTAGTGTATTAATTCCGACAAACACTGTTTTTGGGAGACGATGCCATATCACACTATTCAAGCACTCGTTGGGGTTCTGCGTTTTTCCGTGAAGACATTTCATCAGAAGACTTCTGTCAGCCAGATCTCTGAAAATGGGCTTTATTTCTGCCATGATGGCTGATGGTAGACTGTGGTGGTGAATGTATTTCTCTCCTGTTGTTAGTCCCCTATTGTATTTACACCAGCTGTTTTCACCTTTGGGGCACAAACCATGTTGTGGATGCTCATCCGTGGATGCGGTGTGGAAATATAAAGCCCATATAGCTCTCCTCATTTCTTCAAGATTGCCTGTATTTTGCCTGATTGCAAGGCCATAGCAGTTCTGAATGTGGTCTATTATGGAATCAGTCAATCTTCCTCTGCCATCCAAGGTTTTCTCATCATCTAGTTTTTTCCCTTTCATAACTGATTTTAACCTTCTCAGCCTGGCACCCATTCTCTTCTGCACATGTCCTATACATTCAAGTTTGCTTATATTTACACTGTTCCCATATGGTTTGCTTTCCAAAACTTCTTTGAATGCTTTAGAGTCACCATCTCCCAGATATTTGACATAGCGAACATTATACCACTGTGAAGAGCGATGAAAAATTTTCTTCACCCCAGCAACCTCCATGCCACCACTACTACCATAATAATTAGCAATACAGTCATCACTGTGTTCATTTTTCAGCCTGCCTGTGCACCTACAGTATTTAGACATTATTGCAACATCAATAACCTTGCCAGTATCAACACTAGTTGCTGTTACAACACCATTGTTGGAGGTGTGGCCCCTTTTCTGCCACGTGCCATCAAACGCCACTGTGAGGTCACGACTGCCGTCATTTTCTTCCACTGCTTCTTCCACAGCAACCTGCATTGACTTCTGTGCTACATCTTCAACTGCAGATCCTAGTACATAATTGTAAGCTTCAAACTTTGAAGGTGCACTTGGAAGATTTAGAACACCACATAGCATATCACCAGCTGCTTTGCCCTTACCAATTGCTCGCAATCCATAAACTAACCTAATATTTACACTATGAAGTTCAGTTTTCTTGTATCCATTATTTACAGTTACTGAAACCGAACTTGGAAACTTACAGCTGTATTTACAAACACTGCATATTAAATTAAACTGGGCAGCCAGGCCAACATGGGATTCTACTTTCAGAGAAACGTTTCCATGACATTTTTTGCAGCACAAACTGTTTTCAAGAGCTTCACACAATATATTCGTATCAATGAGTTCAAAAACTTCATTCCCTCTATCAAGTAAATTATATTTCTCTTCCAAATCTCTTAGTTTTTTATGAGAAGCACTGTTTTCATTTGGTGTAAGTTCGTTCGGCAAATCAGTAATAAGTGGATTCACATTTTCCAACAGTGATGATGATGAACTGCTTTGCTTTGCTAATGAATCATTATTTCTTTTCTTTTGCCAGTTCACACGCTTTTTAAATACTTTTGCTTTAGCTCTAGGCATTTTCACTGCGAAAAATGAAGCACTAAATACGAAATAACTCAACAACAACTACTTTCTTATATCACACTGTTTACAAAACAGTCCCGCCACAAAGTCAAAGAGTAACTTGAGGAAACCAGAGAGAAACATTTTCGGGCAACTAGTGTATAAATAGTCGCTGGAAACCGGGATATTTGAATTCATGTCACTTTAAAGGTACTGCCAAAAAGTTCATGGTCAGCCACGAGAGACGTGTATAACTAAAGCGCAATACCCGATCTCACAAATATATAAAAATAAAATAGTTATAATTGTAGTAGAGCTATGTATGATACGTCATTTTAAAGAGGAAACATGGCAGAATATAATACGCCAATAAAAAAAATTCGATTTTTTAACCCAAAATCCGATTCCGTATCCCCTTAAGTAGTTGTGGTCATTTAGAGCATGATGGCAGAAATTTTGTGTGAAGAATGTGCATGCTTGGCTGTTATCTTGAGATGAGCAATGCTCCACCTTATGGATGAGCAGAGAATGCTGCTGGTTGAGAAGGCTCTCTAAAGTCTGAACACCCACCCCTCTGTGAACATGGGTACCGTTTTGAGTGTTCGGTGCCAGTACTCTACTATCCCATTATTTTGAAGGTTGTATATGGTGGTTTGGAAGTGCTAAACATGGCACAAGTGACAGAGTTTGGTGGAAAGAGCCAATTCAATGTATCTGATTTGATCTGTCATTATGGGAGTGGAGCAGCTGAAACAGGAAACACCAGAAGTGACAAATACTTTTGCCATAGTTTTTGCACTGACTTGAGATATTGGAATAGCTTCAATTCAGCAAGTTATTCTGTCAGTTGCTGAAAGGATATAAAAAAAAAAAACACCTCAGTCATGGAGGAGACTGACAAAGTTTAGATGGACACGACGAAATCACCCCACAGGGGTTGAAAGTGACTGTGTTCTGTTTCTGCACACTTTCCGATGTGAAAGCATCGGCAGGCAGTGCATGCTTGCCGCCAAGTTTCACAATCTCTTTTGACATCTGGCCACACAAAACAGTGTGACAGGTTTCATTGTTGAATAGATCTCTGTATGGGACAGACAATGCAGTTTATTGAAGACAAATTTTCCCATGCTGAGGGGTACTAGTGGTTGAAGACAAATTTGTGAAACATCACATAGTACTTTTGTTGAAGAGCGAGGAACAGTGCAGCATTCTGTCTGAAAACCTGTTGTGGAATCATGTAGGCGTTGGCCTAATTTCATAGCCTGTAGTTGTGCTTCTGCTAGTTTTTCATAACCAGTACCCACTGAGAGTTTGTTGATCATAGAGGTATAATCTGCCACAACACTGTCTGCATCATGAAGCTGTCAGGTGTCTACTGGGAATTCTGCAATATGATCTAAATGACGAAAATGTCATGGACTACTATCTCTTGTAGGATTGCAAATAGAATCTGTCAAAGGCTAACAATCAGTGTATGTTGTCAAAGGCATGCCCTCTACATCATCTTTAATGTGTTGTACTGATTCATACAGTACCAACAATTCCCTGTCATAAGCTGACCACTTACACTAGGTTGACAACTTATGGAAGTTTGGGTCTGATCTTGTGTCATGCTTGGATATCCAAATGGTAAGGTGACTGCTTGTGATAAGCAGGAAATCCTGATTCCTGGTCCAGCGCAAATTTTCATTGTTGTCATTCCACTCTACAGCTGATGGTTGTCCATATTTGCAAACTATGAATGCATTTAATGTGCTTACACAGGGAGTCAGTTGTCTTTTTGGAGAAGTTGTGTAGTGGTTGTTGTATTCTTACTACTGAATGTTGGAGGACTACTACAAACACAGAATCACTCACATCTTAGGTGACAGACAGGTGTGTGACAGGTAGTGGATGTGCAACAGCATAGCCTGAGAAAGGAAATCTTTAATTTGCTCAAATGTGTGCTGCATTTGCGAGGCCCATTGAATATCTCTTTTGTCCATTGTGTGTTTGCCTGCTAATTCATTCATCAATGGTACCTGGATAGCAGCTGTGTGAGGTAGGTGTCTGTAATAAAAAATGTACCTTGCTAAGAAACTGACATAATTCTTATAAGTTTTGTGGCTCCAGTAGTTGACTAATGAGATCTGTCCACTGTGTAGTAGGCCTTACGCCATCGCTGTTAACCGAATGGCCAAGGAAGAAAACCTCTGATTGTTGCAGATGACATTTATCATCATTGACTATGACACCAAGCATGTGTAAGGCACCAAAAACTAGTGTGAGATGCTTTTTGTGTTCATATTGAATAAGTATAGATGAATAAAATATCATCTAAATAGGCATACCAAAAAGAAAAATTGAAAATAGCATTGTCTACAAACCTTTGTCACATCTGCACTGCATTTTTGAGTCTGTATGGCACATAAAGGAATTCATAAGATTCAAAAGAGTTGGTATCCATCTTTGGTACATCCTCTTGGTTCATGAGAATCTGCAAATAAGCCTTTTTACGGCCCAACACATTGTACACAGAGGTGACTGCTAAATTATGAGTTGTTGTTATTGTGGACCTCATTCTTAAGACTGGTTTGCTGCTGCTCTCCATGCTACTCTATCCTCTACAAGCCTCTTCATCTCCAGACAACTACTGTAACTTACATCCTTCTGAATCCGCTTACTATATTCATCTCTTGATCTCCCTTTATCATTTTTACTTCACACCCTTCCCTCCAGTGTTAACTTGGTGACCTCTTGATGTCTCAGAATGTGTCCTATCAACTGACCCTTTCCCCAAGTCAGGTTATGCCGCAAATTTCTGTTCTCTGCCATTCTATTCAGTACACCCACATTAGTTATGTTATCTACCAATCTAATCTTCAGCATTCTCCTGTAACACCACATTTCCAAAGGTTATATTCCCTTCTCATCTAAACTGTTTATCATCCATGTTTCAGTTCCATACATGGCTACACTACAGACAAATTCTTTCAGAAAAAGACTTTCCAACACTTGATGTTAACAAATTTCTTTTCTTCAGAAACACTTTTCTTGCCGTTGCTAGTCTGCATTTTATATCCTCTCTACTTTGGCAATCATCCGTTATTTAGTGTCCAAAGAGCAAAACTACTACTTTAAGTCTCTCATTTCCTAATCTCCAGCATTCCAGCATTATCTGATTTAATTCAACTGGTTTCCATGATTCTTGTTTTGCTTTTGTTGATGTTCATCTTGTACCCATATTTCAAGACACTGTCCATCTTGTTCAATTCTCTTCCAAGTCTTTTTTTGTTTCTGACAGAATTACAATGTAACTGGGAAACTTCAACATTTTTACATCTTCTCCCTGAACTTTAATTCCGTCTCCAAATTTTTCTTTGGTTTCCTTTAATGCTTTTAATGCTTGCTCAATGTATGGATTGAATAACATTGGAGATAGGCTACAACCCTGTCTCAATCCCTTCTCAATCACTGCTTCCCTTTAATGCCCATCAACTCTCCCAACTCCTGTCTAGTTTCTGTGCAAGTTGTAAATAGCCTTTAGCTCTCTGTATTTTACTCCATCTTCTGAATTTCAATGATTATGAGTTAACACCTAGATATTCAAAACTGGATAACTGTATAAGGGCATGCAGGCATTAAAAGTCTGATAGTCGCCCCACAATCTATATGTGCCCTCCCGTTTTGGTATGAGATGTATGGGCAATGCCCAATGACTATCAGACTGTCTGATGATGTGAGGTTGTAATAAATCATCAGTGGCCAACATGGCTATATGAAGTTCCAGAGCTATTCTACACACATTGTGTTGGATCAAGGGCCTGGCATGGTGTTAATTTCATGATCAATTTTGTTGTGGATAGCACTTTGTTTGAATTGCACATGTGAATCTAGAGAGTGTGGAGAAACACAGTAAGTTCATGGGCACTGGTAGACTGATACACTGAACTGACCTGTGTTGGTGCTGGTATAGATGTTGCAGGTTGCTCTGAAGGTGTATGTATGTCTGATTGTGTGGCACACCATGTCTGCTGACTCATCATTGGTGACAATGTTGGAATGATGAGGCTGTTGTTGAGTGAGTTGTTCCAAGTATGAATGCGCAGCAGCGAGCTCGTCCCTAGATGGACAAATTTTATCATGTGTAGGTAAGTCTCCTCACATAGGCAAAGTGTTTCATATTTTATGTTGATGTAGCACTGGATGAATTGCCGCAATATCAATGCTGATGATATTGAAGTTACTGTTGGCCATGTTTGCTTGAGTTAGTGGAATGGATTATTGTGAGCTGGTGTTCATGGAATGTAGCTGCATGAATGGCGATGGATGCCACAGAAAATCCTCTGGTGTAATGTAGAAGAATTCCACAAGCCAAATTGGGGAAGAGATAAAAATGCCTTAGAAAGTCAGCCCCCAGCACAGGTTCCTTGACACAGCAATGAAAAACTGTCATGGGAACATGTCTTCCGAACCCATGTCCAAGGTCTGAGATGTGGTTCCATGCAATATGTGAATTGTTTACGCAAGGAGCTGGATGATAGATTTTTCAATGGTAGCTCAGGTGGCATGGCACTCATTTAAGACCCAGTACACCTATATAAGACAACAAGTGTCTGGCACAGTTGTTAGATCAGTTACTACTGCTACAGTGGAAGGTTATCAAGATTTCAGTGAGTTCGAACATTGTGTTACAGTTAGTGCATGAGCCAAGGGATGCAGCATCTCTGAGGTAGCGATGAACTGGGGACCATTTCATGAGTGTACCGTGACTATCAGGAATCTGGAAAACATCAACTCTCTGACACTGCTGTGGCCGCAAAAAAATCCTGCAAGAATGTGACCAACGATGGCTGAAGAGAATCGTTCAACATTGCAGAAGTGCAACCCTTCTACAAATTGCTGCAGATTTCAGTGCTGGGCCATCAAGTGTCAGCTTGTGAACCATTCAATGAAACATCCTCCATATGGGCTTTTGGAGCCAAAGGCCCACTCATGAACCCTTGATGACTGCGCAACATGAAGCTTTAGCCTCACCTGGGCCCACCAACACTGACATTGGTATGTTGATGACTGGAAACATGTTGCCTGGTTGGACGAGTCTTGTTTCAAATCTTATTGAGCAGATGGACATGTACGAATATGGAGACAACCTCATGAATCCATGGACTCTGCATGTCAGCAGGGGAATGTTCAGGCTGGTGGAGGCTTTCTAATGGTGTGGGGCATGTGCAGTTGGAGTGATATGAGACTCCCTGATACGTCTAGATATGACTATGACAGGTGATGTGTACGTAAGCACCCTGTCTGATCACTTGCATCTATTCATGTCCATTGTGCATCCCGACGGACTTGGGCAATTCCAGCAGGACAATGCGACACCCTACACGTACAGAATTGCTACAGAGTGGCTCCAGGAACATTCTTCTGAGTTTAGACACTTCCGCTAGACACCAAACTCCCGAGACATGAATATTATTGAGCATATCTGCGATGCCTTGCAACACGCTGTTCAGAAGAGTTCTTCAACCTCTCATACTCTTTTGGATTTATGGATAGCCCTGCGGGACTCATGGTGTCAATTCCCTCCAGCACTACTTCAGACATAAGTTGAGTCCATGCCAAATCATGTTGCGGCACTTCTGCTTGCGTGCGGGAGCCCTACTCGATATGAGGCAGGTGTACCAGTTTCTTTGGCTCTTCAGTGTAGCTTGTGAGTACGATCCAAGATGGTAGGGTCTACCACACTCATTTCGAGGCGGCGTGCAACTTGATTGACTCACATGATGACTAGGCAGGCAATGTTTATTGGTCCATTGATCTGGATCGTTCTTCCTGTTTGTGTGATGACATGGTGATGTACAGTTGCGTGCTTTATCACTGAAACATGCATGAAACCAACAAAGTTTTGGCATAATGGTGTTGTCAACTGGTCGCCTGTTTGTTTTGACTGGCTGGAGGACACTGTCCCAGTGAGTGTGAATGATGTCATCCCTTATGGCATCCATTATTGTCGCCTATAAGGTGAAACAAGGATCATGGGGTTATCTGCTGTTTGTCATAGGATCACCAGTTTAGAGAGGACCCAAGCGAGGATGCTGACGATATAATGATAGCAATTACAAATACAGAATATGCACACTTTATTTTTTGCTAGCAATGCATGAAAATGTATGTGAATAAAACCGAATATCGGCATGAAATTACTGCAAAAACAGTGCTGCAGCGGAGTTACGCCACTGACCAGAGTTTTCTTATACTACCCGACATAATTGCTGCTGGCTGCCACAAATTTATTAAGGTAGTCTATAGAACCAGAAGACTGACGTTTCTTGACCACATGGTACGCAAAATACAACTACGCTAGAGTAATTTTCTCTCCTTCTAAAGTTCATGTTCTACTATATAATTTGTTAAGTTTTACATGCACTTGGGGATGATACATTGGATTTATGTTTCTCCTTTCCAACGTGATTCTTTATATCTGCAGTTTCTCCATGGTCAATACTTAAATACATGTAACAGAGTTTGCGAAAGACTTTATTCTTTTTTTCTTTCTTAAGAAAAGAATATTTCTCATTATATTTGCCAGAAAATTTTCGGTTTCTGTTTGGCATTTTGGACAGGACAAAAAATTATGAAATATGGCATTTCGAACTTCGTAAAAAAAAAATCTATATTTATGAACAGCCAAATCACCCCAGAGGGAGTGAGGGGGAAAGGGCACTGCAGGTTTAAGCAGTTAACAGCATTTCATGCACTGCTCATGCAATAAACTCGTGCCGATCAGCTGCTATGGTAGAACTCGAAAATAACAAGGTGTCGTTATTGCAAATTGTAAGGATGCTCATGTTCAAATATCATACTATCTGTGCTAATAAATACTAAATAAAATAAATTGAAGTGGCAATTACCTAAACAGTAGAAATCCAAAGACATTTTAAATTACACTAGTGTGTCTACTGAATGTCAGACTGTTATATCGTAAGTATTTGAAAGAGCGAGAAAAGGCAAAATATCCATTGATTTATGCCAAGACGACACAAGCAGAAGTAGGATGGGGTGAGTTCTCTAAAAAGTTGTCGTACTGTAATTGTTAGATTTCATAAACTTTGTCAAATGCCTCCTAAGCAGTTGATCCCAGTAACAATTGGAACCTAATTGTTCACACCTGCATCATAGACTAAAAGTCCCAGAGACCCTAATCTGTATATCACTCATCTTTGCAGTGGTATGAGAATTCAACTGCCAGCATAATATTTGATTTAACTGGTGAATAGACACGTTCACTGGCACTGAGATGAGAAAGATGTAATGGAAGGACACATAGTCACTTTGTGATTGAGGTTCAGTGCTAAGGAATCAGGTACTGCATATGTTGATAAAGTAAATAATAAACACAATTCAAAGATTGGACCTTATGCCTGTCCTGCCTGTCCGACTGCTGCCTAAAAGGCAGTACCAGGAGTGATCTATGATCGTGGGACATGTGATCAGCATCTCGCCAGTCCCTCCAGCCACTATTGCCAACAGATGAATCCTCATGATGCCACTGTTACTTTACTCAAGCAGCTCTTCACTCGGCCTTAGAAGGTTTAAGTAGACCCCGTAGCAGCACCGCCTACATCAGAAAAAGTCTAGTCAGACACCAGGAATCAACCTAGGTCTTTCTGCACCAAAGGCAGTGGCTGTAAACATTCAACTGTGGAGACGGTCATTCACATTGGAATGCACTGATTTTACTGTTTTTATCTTTTTATTTATTTTGTTCGAGGTCTAGATTATTCTGCTTCAAAGAGACCAAAATTTCATCTTTTCTTAAGTAAAAGACAAATACAAATAGCTGGTGTCTTATTTACCTGTAGGCGAATGGTATGGCCTACAGCACATTCGCCATTACAAACATACTAGCAGTACCGTCCAATGGCGTGAAATTTACCGATTTTGGAAATTAAGCTTGAATATTTAAGAAGCCAATAAAAGTAGTGTATTGGTGTTTCTTTCAGAACATAGGTATTAAGCTTTAGTAATAGAATTTTTCATCTATATTACCTTTACTCTAAACTGAGGTGAATTTGACAACTATCTTTTATGTGATAATATAAATAACCATTTATAATGGATCAAATCAGATTGATAATTATTGATTGTTTATGACTTTTTCTATGACTCCAGGGTTACTTCGAATTGTTCTGAAACTCTACCAATAACTGACAAATAATAATTAAATTTTATTGCTAGTTTCATAGTAATATACAAATAAAATTTAAAAACAAAAAATGTGATCATAAATTTGCATATGAGATTCCAAAGGAACACACACAAAATTCGATTTATTATCATCCATTTCATCATATACATGATACAGGAATTGTCATATAGAGAGAAAGAGAGAGAGAGAGAGAGAGAGAGAGAGAGAGAGAGAGAGAGAGAGAGAGAGAGAGAGAGCATGATTTATATTTTTAACAATTACATGTTTACTGTCATTGAACCCTGATATATCAACATCAAAAGGAAAATCTGCCCTTCTTCCAACTAGGCCTGTTGGGTTTGGCAATATTTTTACAGCATCTGAAACCACGATTGTGTCTATATCGTCAATTACAGGCCACACGAAATGAGACTCATTTCTAGAAACTAATGAAATATCTATCTGTCAATGGCAGCTTGTAAAAACTTGCTCCTCATAGTGGTTCACTGGTTGCTGGAGTATTATTGAAGTAGCACCATGGAGACTGATTTGTTTTCATCAAGGAATGCCTTTGCTATATGTCAAAGATTCATGTCAGAAAGTGGATATCATCAGTTTCTTCGGTCAAGAAATCCCATCAGTAAAGCCTCTTCTTCTTTAGCACTATAACCCATCTAACCACTTGGGTATTAGCATGATGACCATGAATCCTTTTTATCAAGATTCCTTTATGAATTTTATACATTTGAATAGCCTTGATTTCTATGAGACATACTACTAAAACATCAAGTATATATTTGTTCAATTAACCTGACGTAACACGTGAAATTTTCGTAGTGACAACTCTTATGATCTCACTTTTATAATGTAACAAATGGAACTGCGACTTAAGTGACAAATTCATAATTCAATATACAGGCACTAACAACAACGAAGTCCACCACATTAATTGAATCGGTGTAAGTCGATCTCTGACAGGTGCAGTGGGCTGGGCTGGGCGAACCTCAGACGATAACGTATCGCGTTTTTGTAAATGTCTCTATGACAACGCCTCAGTGTTGTCACATCTCTCTAGACAGCTCCTGCCTTCGCCTGCAACCGTTAAGTGTTTTGCAGTTGGAAGCTGGCAACATCACTACGAGATGTCAGGGACCTTCTTAGACTGTTATAGACAATTGCTGCTTCATCCACTGTCACATATTGTTGCTGCATTCATTAGGTCAGATTCTCGCAGCATTCACTAATGTTTGTACAGAATATAACCGCCAGAGAAAAGACGCTCAACTTCACCCCAGGTGGCCAACTTCACCCCGATTCCACAAAGAATGCCGGCTGCGTTGGCCGAGCGGTTCTAGGCGCTACAGTCTGGATCCGCGCAACCGCTACGGTCGCAGGTTCGAATCCTGCCTCGGGCATGGATGTGTGTGATGTCCTTACGTTAGTTAGGTTTAAGTAGTTCTAAGTTCTAGGGGACTGATAACCACAGCAGTTAAGTCCCATAGTGTTCAGAGCCATTTGAACCCATTTGAACCACAAAGAAGTTGCATAGTTTTATTTGTCTCCAAATAGATAATTACAACAGATTAACTTTTGTTATTGCTCTAATTCGCATTGTTAAGGGTCAGTGCACGACGTACATAAGACCTAGAAACATGAGATGTCTTACGGCAGTCACA
This sequence comes from Schistocerca piceifrons, assembly GCF_021461385.2. Classification (NCBI taxonomy): domain Eukaryota; kingdom Metazoa; phylum Arthropoda; class Insecta; order Orthoptera; family Acrididae; genus Schistocerca; species Schistocerca piceifrons. The sequence continues at coordinate 804,620,863 of NC_060138.1, forward strand.
CGAATAAAAGTTTTAGGTCATTCAAAAAGTTAAAAAAAACAGTTGTTTTGAAGGCGTTTGGTATTCAGAAAGAGGTACGGAACAGTGTACATTTAGCCACTGGTACAGAAGAAGAATTTTCGAACAGTAAATATAACTAAAATAAAATATTTTTGTCATCACCTATGTATAGTCATTAAACATTCTTTTAACTTTTAGGTCAACGTCACTCCCGCGATCACCTTCACCCCATTTGATGGTACTTAAACAACATGCCAAATTTAAATGGACGCAAAATCTCCAAGATTGGCGATCTTTTACAGAGGCTCGAAATTTAGCGTGGACTTCAATGCGACATGCTTATAACAGTTTCCACGAAGAAACTTTGTCTCCAAACCTGGCAGAAAATTCAAACAGGTTATGGCCGTACGTGAAGTATGCTGCCGGCAAGACACAATCAACGCCTTCTTTGCGTGATAGCAATGGGAATACTATCGACGAATGTGCTGCCAAAGCAGCTTTCCGAAATTCCTTCACCAAACAAGACGAAGTAAATATTCTAGAATTCGAATCAAGAACAGCTGCCATAGAAGTAGATATCTTCGGAGTAGTGAAGCAACGTAAATCACTTAACAAAATCAAGTTTTCCGGTCCCGACTATATCAGTTACGTTCCTTTCAGAGTATGCTGATACAATAGCTCCATACTTATCACTCATATACAACCATTCGCTCGATGAAAGATCCGTACCCAAAGACTGGAAAGTTGCACAGGTAACACTAATATTCAAGAAAGGTAGTAGGAGTAATCCACTAAATTATACGCATATATCATTAACGTCGATATGCAGTAGGATTTTGGAATATATGTTGTGTTTGTGTACATTATGAATTACCTCGAAGAAGAGGGTCTATTGACACACAGTCAGTACGGATTTAGAAAACAACTAGTTCTTTGCTCACAGGAAGTGTTGAGTACTATTGACAAGGAATTTCAAATTGATTCAGTATTTCTAGATTTCCCGGAGGTTTTTGACACTGTTCTACACAAGCGGCGTGTAATGAAATTGTGTGCTTAATATCGTTTCAGTTATGAGCCTGGATTCGTGATTTTCTGTCAGAGAGGTCACAGTTCGCAGTAATTGACGAAAAGTCATCGAGTAAAATAGTAGTGATTTCTGGTGTTCCCCAAGGTAGTGTTATAAGCCCCTTGCTGTTTCTATTTATATAAACGATTTAGTAGACAATCTGAGCAGCTGTCTTAGGTTATTTGCAGATGACGCTGTCGTTTTTTTTCTTTTTTTGTAGGGTCAGCAGAGGATCAAAACAAATTGGAAAACGATTTAGAAAGAATATCTGTATGGTGCACAAATTAGTGATTGACCCTAAACAACGAAAAGTGTGAGGTCATCCACGTAAGTGCTACGCGATAAACTGGTCAAATCTAAAGGCTGTAAATCCAACTAAATACCTAGGAATTACAATTACGAACAACTGAAATTGGAAGGAACGTGTACAAAATGTTGTGGGAAAGGCTAACCAAAGACTGCGTTTTATTGGCAGGGCTCTTAGAAAATGTAACAGATATACTAAAGAGATTGCCTACACTATGCTTGTCTGTCCTCTTTTAGAATACTGCTGCAACAGTGTGGGATCCTTACTAGACAGGATTGACGGAGTACATCGAGAAAGTTCAAAGTACAGTAGCATGTTTTGTGTTATCGAGAAATAGGGGAGAGAGTGTCACTGACATGATACAGGAATTGGGGTGAACTCATTAAAACAAACGTTTTTCGTTGCGGCGGAATCTTCTCAGGAAATTGCAATCACCAACTTTTTTCTCCGATTGCGAAAATATTTTGTTGACGCCAACCTACCTAGGAAGTAACGATTAACATAATAAAATAAGGGAAATCAGAGCTCGCGCCGAAAGATATAGGTGTTCGTTTTTTCGGAGCGATGTACGAGATTGAAATAACAGAGAATTATTGTGAAGGTGGTTCTATGAATCCTCTGCCCGGTACTTAAATGTGATTTGCAGAGTATCCATGTAGATGTAGTAGAAACTCACATATAATACAAATCGAATATCCAATCAGTCTTTGAATATATCAGCATTCTTTTCCTGGAGGTAATTACAATTTTTAATTAAAAACAGAATCAGACACAGCACCAATTCATAGAGCCAGCATAAACAATAGTAAGTTTCCTCCACTCACTGCTTAGTAGCATGTATTGTTTGCAACTATCATGTATGACGTATGTCAACCCATGTTTCATCAATCCCAATTGCATTTTCTGAATTCACTGCTAGTGCCCCTTAAAGGTAACATCTCCATGAGAACCTTTTCAGTCTGAATCAAATTTCCTCAAATATGTGGAAAGACTCGTTCTGCCTATGAACAGATCACTTTCCAACATTAAAATTATCAACTTGCTAAGTGTCAGATAATCCTGCTCTTTCTTTCACTATTACATATGTATCGGGTGTATGCATTTTCGTCAAAGCCAACAATCTCTTCCTTATATGTCAAGGCAGAACGGAGCTCAGCTGAATCTTTTTTATTCTATTCACTGTCACTGCAGACACATGCAGTGCATCTGCCGCTCTGACAGTTACCACATTGCACCTTCTACCTTTCAAAGTAAATATGTAGTATGTACACATTCAAATGACTCAACTTTCAGCACTGCTATTTTCCCAGACTTCGTCTTCGCCGTGTTAGATGAAGTCATCTTCGTAATGATAACCACGAAGCTCACTTCAGAATCTATGGAATGCAATGCAAATATTTGGAACAGAACGCACACCATCACTGACGGAAAACCATACTGGTACTCAACTCACCTTGAACAGCTACAACATTGCAGTTGGGCCATATAAATGCATCGATTTCACGTGAAGCAGCCTTGCCACACCCACTTAACTCTCACCTGGGGTTTAGTGATCGTGCACTGTAAGCCCATTGGTTCCTATAAAGTAGAGATAGTATTTGTGTTTTACATTCTCAACTCTCGTTTTTAGCTAAAGGTTTTGTTTTGTACCTGCATCTGTCAGTGTGCAATACTCAGTATTTACGTTTATTAGTGTCATTTAGACTCGATACATTGAAGGTAGCAGCTTTGATAGTTTTATTAGGTCACTTTCGCTTGTACGTAAACGTTTGTTTACATTATAAATACGAGGGATAATCATAGAGTAAATATCTCTGGAGTGAGCATTCACATGCGCAGAACAGATTTTGTGTTGTCAACATACATTGCCGGCCTGGTCACGTGTTCTCCGGACGTCGTGTGTTTTTCCGTAACGCCCTGTATATTTAGAATGTCACTACATCCCTAATACAGCCGGATTCTTTTCGTACGTGTCGTGGATCATTTATATATGTTGCGCAGACATTTTAACAGTATCCATTTGATACCGGGGATAGACCAGCTACCTAACTTTTAAGGGCAAGTGATATTACATCCTGCTTCTTTGCCATAGGTGTCAACAGTTGAGATGCACTCGATTTTTAGTAGTTTTCGGTATGATACGGCACATTTTAGTATTACAGAAAATGTCGTACATTTTTGCAGTGATAGTCTTGCAAAACGACTTGACAGTACGCTAGTACTTTTGCAAGTGTCCGAAAAGCACAGAATTTGCCACACATTAGCGATTATATCCCTGCTAATTCGTCCTTTTTTCTGCTATTTCTGCGTATTTATTTTCTCGTTTTTGCGACCTAAAGCACAATTTTTCTTACTGGTGACACTGAAGTATTTATTTAACCCATTTACGTACTTGCTCCCAGTTTATTAAATAAATAGTACACTGAGTAATCTATATACATAATCGACAAGTGACTGATAAATGCATGGAGGATAGTATTTGCTGAAACAACTAACCATTCCCTTTCCTGTTCCATTAGTAAATTTACGAGAGGAAGCGATTGTTCGTAAGCTTTTGTACGAGCCGTAATATCTATTATATAGTCATAAAATCGTAGAAAAATAGGTCTACAGAATCAAGCCTTAACTATAATGCGTATCGAAATTTTTAAACATATACAGTGTCTCTTACTAATATAATAACTATAATTAGAGCTACATGGTATGTACCCGTGAAAAATTACTATCCATCCTTTCACATATTTTTCTTTGCAAACAGTAATTCACCATCGTTATTATACTATCAACAAAAGGTGAAACACAACAAAAACTCTTGATATTATAAACTTCAAACGTTGCAGAAAGCACACACGCACAGCGAAGTCCCGAAAACACGTGACAGTCCTGGTTTAGTGTTGACAACATGCGCAGAACGCAATGCTCACTCCAGAGATATTTACTCTATGGGGATAATCCGTAGGTGTAGCTTACCCTAGGTTACTGTTTAATTCTTTAATAATATTCACTAGATAGCCCCTAGCAGTTGACTGTAGGTCACTGTTTTTTTCTTTAATATTCACTAGATAGCCCCTAGCAGGAAAATAAGGACCAGATCTAGCTTCTACCATACATTTTTGTTGTTTTCATTGTTGAATGTCCTTTCTGCCAACTAGAGTATAGCTGTTAACCTTGTATGGCACTAGGTTTCCTTAAGTTTCTTATAGTAAATCACATATTAGCTAGATGGATAATAAGTTGTAGAAGTGTCTGTGGCAAGATCCCCGAGTTACTCTCTGAAATAAACAGTAGTAATGCCAATATTGTATTAGGTACCGAAAGCTGATTAAACCAGACGTAAATAGCAATGAAATTTTGAACTTGGATTGGACAATGTTTAGGAAGGATACGACTGATGCTATGGGAGATGGTGTGTTCATTGAAGTTAAAAGCTGTTTAAACACAGTTGAGATCGCTACTGAGTCGGACTGCAAAACAGTCTGGATAAAGCTGTCAATCAGACAAGGAGTGACCATTGTATTAGGATGTTTTTATAGACCACCAGCGTCAGCAACAAACGTCGCAGAACGTTTCAGGGAAAGTCTTGAGCACATAGGAAATAAATATCCAAATTATCCGTTAGTTATAGTGGAGACTTTAATCTGCCGTCCATTGACTGGGAAAAATACACGTTTATCACAGGGGGGGTAGAAGCAAAGACTCGTGTGAAGTTGTTCTAGGAGCGCTCTCAACATACAACCTTGAGCAATTGTTTAGAAAACCAACTCGAGATGGGAACATATTAGATATCTTGGCGACAAACAGACCTCATCTTTTTGAAGAAGTTACTCTAGAAGAAGGTATTAGCGACCATAATGTCGTTGTGGCTTCTATGTCAGTGGAAGTTGCAAAAAAACCAAAGAAACAGCGTAGGGTTTTCTTGTTTGGTAGAGCAAATAAAAGTGTCATTAATGAATATCTTCGTAGTCAGCTCCAAGCATTCACCGTGGGACACAATGATATTGAACATCTCTGGTCCGAATTTAAAGGTATTGTCCACCACGAGCTAGAGAAATATGTGCCTAGCAAAAAGTATATGGGAGGGAAAGGATCTACCTTGGTTCAACAAACATATTAGGAAGTTGCTGAGAAAGCAGAGAATTTTGCACAGTCGTTTTATACGTAGTCACTGCCCCGCTAACAAACAGAAATTATGCGAAATGAAAGCAGCTGTCAAAAGGGCAATGAGAGATTCTTTTAACGAATTTGAAAGCAATATTTTATTTGCAGATTCTAAAAATCACCCCCAAAAAATTTGGTCGTACGTAAGATATAGGAACGCTACAAATAATTCAGTACCTCCTCTTGCTGACAGTATGTGTAATGTAACGGATAATGATAAACAGAAGGCCGAAATTCTAAACCTAGCTTTCAAAAAGTTGTTTACACTAGAGGACTGCAGCAACATTCCCCCTTTCAGTTATCGAACAAACGCAAGGATGGCTGACATAGTGTTCAGTGTATCTGGGATTGTAAAACAGTCGAGATCCTTAGACGCCAGGAGGGCATCAGGCCCAGATTGACTATGCTACAAATACAGCATCATTCTTATCCATCATCTATCAGAGATTACTGGAACAGTGGAAAGTTCCACGGGACTGGAAGAAGGCCCAGGTCACAGCAATCTATAAAAACGGTAGAAAATCGGATGCACATAATTACCAGCCAAATTCACTGATATCGATTTGTTGTAGAATCATGGAACATATTTTGTGTTCAGACATAATGACCTTTCTAGACTCTGTGAAGCTCATCTGCAGAAATCAGCACGGTTTTAGGAAACAGCAGCCATGCGAGACACAGCTGGCCCTCTTTGTGCATGATATACAACAACAGGCTCTAGATACCGGCTCTCGGGCTGGTGCCATATTCCTCTACTTTCGAAAGGCATTCGACTCAGTTCCGCACTATTGCTTGCTCCAAATACTGCGCGCTTACGGTCTGTCCGATGACATGCCATTGGATAGAAAGTTTTCTAACAGACAGAGAGCAGTATGTCGTCCTGAATGGGGAGACTTCAACAGATACAAGCGTAACATTAGTTGTACCCCAGGGCAGCGTAATAGGTCCGCTGCTTTTTACGATTTACATAAACCATCTGGTTGATGGTATTGACAGCGGCATTAAACTGCCGATGATACTATAATCTACAGGAAATTAGTATCACATGAAAGTTGTAAACAAGTCAATGAAGATTTGCAGAAAATAAATGTGTGGTGTAATGACTAGCAGTTATCTCTCAATATTAGTAAGTGTAATCTACTGCGTATAACAAAGCGAAAATCCCAATTAATGTACGAGTACAAAATAAATGTCTAGTATTTGGATGCGGTAACATCCGTCAAGTATCTGGGTGTGAATGTTCGAAATGATCTCAAATGGAACGAGATTACACAAGTAACGGGTAAGGCGATCTATAGCGTGCGGTTTATTGGTAGAATCCTGAAGCGATGCAGTCGTTCAGTAAAGGAAATTGTTTACAATACTTTAGTTCGTCCAGTCATAGAGAATTGTTCATCTGCATGGGACCATTACCAACTGGGTCTGATTCAAGAGATTGAGAACGTCCAAAGAAGAGTGGAAAGATTCGTGACCGGTACATTTAGCCATCGCGAGAGCGTTACAAATCTCATAGAAAGTTTGAAGTGGGACACACTTGCAGATAGACGGTGAGGTAAACGGAAGGAGCTGCTTACTAAATTCCGAAATTCGATCTTCACCGAGGATGTAGAGCATATATTATTACCACGAACCTTCATATAGTGCACTTATCACCATTCAAAGATAAGGGAAATTAGAGCTCGTACCGAGGCGTTCAGACAGTCGTTGTTTTTCCCTCTCACGATCCGTGAGTGGAACAGAGGACGGGGGTGGGAGGGAATATGACTTTGGTGCGAATAGTGCCCTCCGCCACACACAGCTTGGTGGCTAGTGGAGTATATATCAAGATATTATCGTCAGTGGACGAACGGATTATAACTTTACCAACATTCCTTGCCTTAACTACATACATTTATAAAATTAAAGAGGATGGTACTTTGCCGTTTACTATTAACATTTATTACCACATCTGAACCGTTCACCAATAATTACTGTACAGGATGCGTCTATTTTATAATACAGCACTACATACAATTGGGAATATACATACAATAAAATATTAATAGATTGAATATATATGGTTGGTACAAGGGTTGCTTTTTAAGGTTCTATAAACAACCGCTAGAAACTATTGAGATCTTGTTTTAAAATACACTGAAGAGTCAAAGGAAGGTACACCTGTCTAATGTGGTGTAGAGCCCTAATGAGACACAGAAGTGCCGCAATATGACGTGGCAAGGACTCAACTAACGTCTGAAGTAGTTCCGGAGGGAACTGACATCACGAATCCTGCACGGCTTTTGAGAAACACGTTGCAAGGCATCCCAGACATACTCAATGATGTCTGGGGAGTTTGGCGGCCAACGAAAGTATTTAAACACAGAAGAGTGTTTCTGGAGCCACTCTGTAGCAAATTCGGGCATGTGCGGTTCGCATTGTCCTGCTGGTACTGCCCAAGTTCGTTGGAATCCACAATGGAAATGATTGCATGCAGGTGATCAGACAGGAAGCTTATGTATGTTTCACCTGTCAGAGTCGTATCTAGACGTATCAGGGGTCCCACATCACTCCAACTGCACATGCCCCACAGAGTTTCCACCAGCTTCAACAGTCCCCTGGCAACATGCAGGGTCCATGGATTCATGAGTTTGTCTTCGCACCCGTTTGCGTCTATAAGCTCAATACAATTTGAAACAAAACTCGTCCAACCAGGCAACATATTTCCAGTCATCAACAGTCCATTGTCGGTATTTATGGTCCCAGGCGAGACATAAAGCTTTGTGTCGTACACTCATCAAGGGTACACGAGTGAACCTTCGGCTCCGAAAGGCCATAGTGAGCACGTTTCGGTGAATGATTCACACACAGACACTTGTTGATTAACCAGCACTGAAATCTGCAGCAATTTTCAGAAGGGTTGCGCTTCTGTCACGTTAACGCTTCTCTTCAGTCGTCGTTGGTCGCATTCTTGCAAGATCTTTTACTGGCCGCGGCGATGTCAGAGATTTGATGCTTTATCGGATTCCTGATGTTCACAGTACATTCATGAAATGATTGTACTGGAAAATCTCCACTTCATCGCTACTTCGGAGATGCTGTGTTCCGTCGCTCGTGCGTCGACTATAACACCACGTTCAAACTCTCTTAAATGTTGATAACCTGCCATTGTAGCAGCAGTAACCGATCTAACAACTGCAACCCAACCGATAGACCAATTTTCCACGTCGGGCGTTCAGTTGGACGCGACCAACCCTCTTCCTCAGCCTCCCCCTCACCCCCTCCTTTCATGCACCAACCTTGCTGTCTGACAAATCTGTCTTCTGTCACTGTGGTTGGGAATATGACTAACGTGAAGAGCTTTAGCAATTTAAAAAAGTATTTCTCGTCCATTCGTAAATAACTTCAGAAATGGTTGGATTCTAGTTCTTTCAGTAACGAAGTGTGGGTGAATTTCTTCACTTTAGGAAGCTATTTCTTATCCTCCAAGTTTTCTCTCACCATTTCAGGCCTTGCCATTTCTAAGATACTCAAGACAAGTGCAAGTTTTTGCCCTCTGTTAAGGCCCCTGGTAACGATCAGTTTTGTTTGTGGAATTTGCTGTTTCCTAACCATTGGTTTGTCAAACATGTCACAGAGTGACCAACAAAGTTCGTCAAATTTACTTTCCTTTTCAAGCTATTATCGCTATGTATTTTGACATTAATGTGAATGGCTACCAACGCAGTCAAAGCATTTCTTGCACTGACTATAGCACTATGTATAAAGAAGAAAAAGAAAGCAAGACTCTGATCCAGGGTATAGTTGAAAATTGAGAGACAAATATATGCACGAAAAGCTGATGAAAGTTCATTAAAATACTACAATGTGAGAACATGTACATTCTCTATGGAAGAACCACAGAGCACCGTTTTTTAAAATTTTGTTTCATTTCCACCTGCATGTTGTGTGAAGAATATCGATTTTCTTCTTAAGGTTTTCCTATGTAATATATGGCTGGGAAAGACAAAACACTTCTACCATTTTGGTAACTGCCAGTGTTCCTTTGTTTTTATCCCTGATCTTAGTTGCTACAGTTGTGGAAACCAACGATACGGTGAAATGAACTGTAATAAAACTTCTTTCTTGCTAAAGATCAACCCAAACGTCTCCCATCTTGTTAAATCAGCCAAATATCAAAATTTCTCTCAAACACGACACTCCCTCTGCTGACAAGCATTCCAGATAAAGCTACATACAGCTAAACCATTGACAAAACTTGTGAAGATTGACAAATTGTTTGATCATTTACAAGTGCCTTTCTATTAAGTGGCAGCTCAAGCAATATAACCTCAATGACCTAACGCAAACAACAAGCAGCCACCGGTACGAACAGGATGGCGCTGTTATAGCTGCATGCTGTTTATCAGGCTGTGTCGATGCTGCCATCAAATCGGCCCACCAGTTAATTGGTGCATGTGTAGGACCGTTAACATTGTAGTATACAAAAACTGAAATTTCAAACGAAATTTATAGTTGGTTGCAGAATTTCATTGTCGTGGTGTACGTGGCAGCGAAGAACTTCCTATAGGTCGATCAGAATCTGCTGTTCCAAAAAACATCGACGCTGTATGTAGCTTGACTGAGGAATATTGTCAAGTGACTTGCTATTAGAGGCATTCTTATGCATACTAAAGAGTAAAGACTGCAGCAGGCCTACATTTGAATTTGACTGAACATTTAGTTTTTAAAAAGATATGGTCCTCATGGAATCTGTACAATCTGACCAGAGTTCAAAAACATGCTCGTGTCATTACAACTGGTGTGAGGAATTTCTCAAAAATTTGACAGAGGAAAAGTAAAATCAGTATAATATGTCCTCAGACGAAAGCAGATTGGATGTTAATATTACATATGTGGTGTCTGTTCTTCCAGACATGTTCAAAAGAACAGACACCACACATATAATAGTAACATATAGTCCTTTACAGCATTTTTAACCTCTTCGGTTTGGATGCGCCCTAGGTCCTACCTCTTGTGTACATCATGCTAAATGCTGTGAACAATGAGGATAGTGGAAATGGGTTGCTACAGAAATAGGTGCAACAAGTTAAGAATTTGGGCTGGACAGGAAGTCCGTTCTGATATCCGAAGTGCTTAAGGCGACCACTCATGTAAAGTGGCAAATCAGGATTTGAGTCTTGGTCTGGCACTAAGCCTGAATTGTCAAAACTAGTCAGCAGTCAATTACTTGGCTGTTTTAAGACGTACAACAAAAGTGATTAATTCGCAAAGAATGTCCAAGAAAATAATCATTTGTTTCATTGGTTATACTGAGCATCTCATGATCATTGCTTTAGAGGAAGTTATTGATGAAATCAGAAAACACAACCAAAAACGTAACACTGTTTTTCCTTGTGACAATGCCAGCTGTGACGTAGCATGAAAAACAGTTGGATATTTGATGACAAAAAGCATTGAATTAAAGTCGTATTGCCCATATCACCTAACTGATCAACTAACTCCCTTAGATAATGAAAGTTTAACTAAAATGCATAACCTGATACTAAATAAATAATGTGACATTCATGCTGTGATTCCGACAAACAGATTATAAGATAAATTCATACTTCAATACATTGATCACCAATATATTTATAGGCCTAACATTGATGTAATTTTGACAGTTGAGTTTAACGAATTAGATAAATGACATGGAGTGCAAAAAATTAAATAAATTTTAGGAGGTCCTTAAGGAATAATTTTTTTAAAACCTCAAATACAGGAAATCCCTTACAGTATATGAAGGTTGACAATTCTGTATCAAAATATTATATGGACAGGTATTTCATCACATCAAGGAAATGCTAAATTCTTATAGAAGCTTTCTGAGACTATTACTCCTAAATGCATCTTAACTAGTACCCCTTCTTCCGCCCCCCCCCACCCCCAACTATCATCAACATTAGCGTCTAACTACTAATCTTTAGAACGAAAAAGAATTTTATTTCAGCACTTTTATTTTTAAAATGACGAAAAGTAAATGATATTTCTGTGGGTTAATGCAAGAATAATCGATGTTAGATTTTCATGAATTTGAGGCAAGTTACGTAATCAACTATAAAATGACCAAGTTGTTTAACATGTGAGAATAACCAAAATCAAATTTTAAATTATTGCTACAGACCAGGGCTTCTGGAAAACCAATGTTATGTCATAAACACAGAAGTACTTCACGGAACAATAACCAAAATGTACACTGATTAAAGATCTTCTATGGTTTTCACTGCTGTAATAGTCAAAGTCAATAATGAGGAAGAAGAAACTAAAACAGAAGAAGAGAAGAGCGTTCATTTAAGTATAGTAAAATTTAGTTATGAGCAGAAGAAACTTGACTAAGAGAAATGGAAGAAAAAAGTAAGAATTTATTTCCTGTGACTTGCTTTGCAAAAGTGTTTACCAAAATCTTTATTATACAAAGTTATAGCTTTCTATAAATGATCACTGTGGACTCTTAGTTTAACTGTGTACTTTTTAACCAATAACCATAAACATACTCAGTGTTATATGTTAGATGAAACTATTGCTGGCCACATAGGGAATGAAATAGCTTTTTGTATTCACAAGCATAGTCTGTAGATGGCATTGAGATCAATATGTTTAGTAACATCTGCAGCTACCAGAAGAGGAATATTAATTTCATAGTCATGGTTATAAATAAATTTTATGAACTAAAACACTGTGGTAGTAAATTAGAGGTTATTAATCATAAGTTCCTTGAACTTGGTCAAACCCACATAAAGGCTGACTACATTTATGCAGCTGTCGAAAAAATAAAAATTATACAACTGCATAAGTTGATACGCCTAGGGACTGGGCTAATTTGATAACATTTGTTCCTAGAAAACCGCTTATAAATGTAGTTTAACTTGAGCATAAAGATTTTCTCATTTTTAGTGTACTACTTTTTCAATGTCGTCTTAATAAAAAACAAAAGATTGTGGAAGAGTCAGTCCTTTGTATAGAGACAAAATGGTTACAACATAAGCATAATTCACCTCAGAACTTTTATATAATTTTTCCTTCAGTTCATAAAAGGCATTCAATATATTAAATCCAACATTTTGGTGAATCATGACTATCAGCCCATTCACATGGCACCTACAAGATTATCTGCAGAAAATACCAAACATCTACAGTTGTTAAAGCCCTTTACACATCCACATAGAAGGGCATTTTACCAGAACGTGTTATCAAATCTCGTAGGAGAATGTGTACTTACCAAATGATGCTGATAATGAATAATGTTACAGCATGAAAATAACATATTTATCAGTTTTAAAGAACTGTTTCATCTTTATGTATTATGGACTGATACAATAACTATTCCATATGGTAAATGCCTTCAGACATTGCGATGTACAGCGTTATTTTATATTGTTTGTCTTTGTATTTACTTAGGGGGAATAAGTGCATAAAATGTAGAACATGCACAATTTTAATTATACAGGTAACTGATTTTATTGTATTGCCTAAAACAACAAAAATAGGCATATTTCGTAATCAATATGTGTAAACAAAAATGTAAATGTTTGGTGTTCTTTCGTTCAAAATCATATATCTCCCACAGTTCTTCACTGATTGCTTTGAAATTTTGACACAATATTGCATCCGAATATGAATGTGTTACTGTATACCTTCTGGAGCATCATATGATACTTAAATACATATAATATATACACTACTGGCCATTAAAATTGCTACACCCCGAAGATGACGTGCTACGAACGCGAAATTTAACCGACAGGAAGAAGATGCTGTGATATGCAAATGATTAGCTTTTCAGAGCATTCACACAAGGTTGGCGCCGGTGGTGACACCTACAACGTGCTGACATGAGGAAAGTTTCCAATCGATTTCTCATACACAAACAGCAGTTGACCGGCGTTGCCTGGTGAAACGTTGTTGTGATGCCTCGTGTAAGGAGGGGAAACGCGTACCATCACGTTTCCGACTTTTATAAAGGTCGGATTGTAGCCTATCACGATTGCGGTTTATCGTATCGCGTCGTTGCTGCTCGCGTTGGTCGAGATCCAATGACTGTCAGCAGAATATGGAATCGGTGGGTTCAGGAGGATAATACGGAACGCCGTGCTGGATCCCAACGGCCTCGTATCACTAGTAGTCGAGATGACAGGCATCTTATCCGCATGGCTGTAACGGATCGTGCAGCCACGTCTCGATTCCTGAGTCAACAGATGGGGACGTTTGCATGATAACAACCATCTGCACGAACAGCTCGACGACGTTTGCAGCAGCATGGACTATCAGCTCGGAGACCATGGCTGCAGTTACCCTTGACGCTGCATCACAAACAGGAGCGCCTGCGATTGTGTACTCAACAACGAACCTGGGTGCACGAATGGCAAAACGTCATTTTTTCGGATGAATCCAGGTTCTGTGTACAGCATCATGATGGTCGCATCTGTGTTTGGTGACATCGCGGTGAACGCACATTGGCAGAGTGTACTCGTCATCGCCATAATGGCGTATCACTCGGTGTGATGGTATGGGGTCCATTGGTTACACGTCTCGGTCACCTCTTGTTCGCATTGACGGCGATTTGAACATTGGACGTTACATTTCAGATGTCTTACGACCCGTGGCTCTACCCTCCATTCGATCCCTGCGAAACCCTACATTTCAGCAGGATAACGCACTACTGCATGTTGGAGGTCCTGTACAGGCCTTTCCGGATGCAGAAAATGTTCGACTGCTACCCTGGCCAGCAAATTCTCCAGATCTCTCATCAATTGAAAACGTCTGGTCAATTGTGGTCGTGCAACTGGCTCGTCACAATACGCCAGTCACAACTCTTGATGAACTGTGGTATCATGTTGAAGCTGCATGGGCAGCTGTACCTGTACACAACATCCAAGCTCTGTTTGACTCAAAGCCCTGGCGTATCAAGGCCGTTATTACGGCCAGAGATGGTTGTTCTGGGTACTGATTTCTCAGGATCTATGCACCCAAATTATATCAGTTCTAGTATAATATATTTGTACAATTATATATATATATATATATATATATATATATATATATATATATATATACACAGGGTGGTCCATTGATCATGACCGGGCCAAATATCTCACGAAATAAGTGTCAAACGAAAAAACTAAAAAGATCGAAACTTGTCTAGCTTGAAGGGGGAAACCAGATGGCGCCATGGTTGGCCCACTAGATGGCGCTGCCATAGGTCAAACGGATATCAACTGCGTTTTTTTTAAAAACAGGAACCCCATTTTTATTACATATTCGTGTAGTAAGTAAAGAAATATGAATGTTTTAGTTGGACCACTTTTTTCGCTTTGTGATAGATGGCGCTGTAATAGTCACAAACATATAGCTCACAATTTTAGACGAACAGTTGGTAACAAGTAGGTTTTTTAAATTAAAATACAGGAGGTAAGTACGTTTGAACATGTCATTTCGGTTGTTCCAATGTGATACATGTACCTTTGTGAACTTATCATTTCTGAGAATGCATGCTGTTACAGCGTGATTACTTTTAAATACCACATTAATGCAATAAATGCTCAAAATGATGTCCGTCAAGCTCAATGCATTTGGCAATACGTCTAACGACATTCCTCTCAACAGAATGTTCTCACATGCATTGACAATGCGCTGACGCATGTTGTCAGGCGTTGTCGGTGGATCACGATAGCAAATATCCTTCAACTCTACCCACAGAAAGAAATCCGGGGACGTCAGATCCGGTGAACGTGCGGGCCATGGTATGGTGCTTCGACGACTAATCCATCTGTCATGAAATATGCTGTTGAATACCGCTTCAACCACACGCGAGCTATGTGCCGGACATCCATCATGTTGGAAGTTTATCGCCATTCTGTCATGCAGTGAAACATCTTGTAGTAACATCGGTAGAACATTACGTAGGAAATCAGCAAACATTGCACCAGTTGGATTGCCATCGGTAAAATGGGGGCCAATTGTCCCTTCCTCCCATAATGCCGCACCATACATTAACCCGCCAAGGTCGCTGATGTTTCACTTGTCTCAGCCATCGTGGATTTTCCGTTGCCCAATAGTGCATATTATGCCGGTTTACATTACTGCTGTTGGTGAATGACGCTTCGTCGCCAAATAGAACGCGTGCAAAAAATCTGTAATCGTCCCGTAATTTCTCTTGTGCCCAATGGCAGAACTGTACACGATGTTCATAGTCGTCGCCATGCAATTCTTGGTGCATAGAAATATGGTACGTGTGCAATCGATGTTGATGTAGCATTCTCAACATCGACGTTTTTGAGATTCCCGATTCTCGCGCAATTTGTCTGCTACTGATGTGCGGATTAGCCGCGACAGCAGTTAAAACACCTACCTGGGCATTTGTTGCAGGTCGTGGTTGACGTTTCACATGTGGCTAAACATTTCCTGTTTCCTTAAATAATGTAACTATCAGGCGAACGGTCCGGATACTTGGATGATGTCGTCCAGGATACCGAGCAGCATACATAGCACACGCCCGTTGGGCATTTTGATCACAATAGCCATACATCAACACGATATTGACCTTTTCCGCAATTGGTAAACGATCCATTTTAACATGGGTAATGTATCATGAAGCAAATACCGTTCGCACTGACGAAATGTTACGTGCTACCACGTACTTATACGTTTGTGACTATTACAGCGCCAGCTATCACGAAGCGAAAAAAGTGGTCCAACTAAAACATTCATATTTCTTTACGTACTACACGAATATGTAATAAAAATGGGGATTCGTGTTTAAAAAAAACGCATTTGATATCCGTTTGACCTATGTCAGCGCCATCTAGCGGGCCAACCATAGCGCCATCTGGTTTCCCCCTTCAAGCTAGACAAGTTTCGTTATTTGTAGTTTTCTTGTTGATGCTTATTTCGTGAGATATTTGGCCCAGTCACTATCAATGGGCCACCCTGTATATACCCCTTAGGTATATAAAAATGTGTGTGATTTTTTTATGAAATAATATATACTACAACAGTTACTTATCACTAATATTTTATTAGTCTGACATATTTTTGGCAGCATGCTGTAAGCATCAGGTGCATTTAGAGTTACTTTTACATTGTAATTTATATGAAGTGAGGTTCGCGTACCTTGCTGTGTATCCCGCTGAGGTTATGTGCCGAAAAAGATCTATTTTTGTTGGTAATTTCGTTGTCTGACATACAGAGCACAGTACAAGGACATCACAGCTGAAGACTTTCACAATCATTTACTTCCATCAATCCAAAGAGGCTTTGCTGGACCTCGGCCATTGGGTGACTATCAAATCTTGTGGTCCTTTCTCAGAAGAAGCACAATGGAACACCTGGCCATCCTGGTGTTTGGATCTGTGGCTCAGTTGCCCACTTTGGTTCCGAAACATTTCCTTACTTCCCAATATAATGCAAGTCCATTTTTACACCACTGTAAGTAATGATCATTTTTCCATTTAAGATCAATTAATTATGCGATTCAAGAGTGATCCTACAGCTTGAATATTGTGAAGTTGTATGATGCTGTGGTTAGTTCTGGAAAACGACCCTGTAACATAGTATTTTCGCGCATTTTCGGTTTTATGGTGGCTCCTCCAAAAGAGCAGCATATCCAGGGTTGTATTTTTGCACAGGTTGTGTAGGGTGCAACTGAGGAGCTACTTGACAGAAGTAGTGGCTCCAAGGTCTGGTACATTTTGTTCACTGTTCAGTGGAGTTCATCTACAAATTTAGTCCTTTCTTACAAGCACAATACATTAAAAAAATTATTGATATTTAGAATTGTCTCTGAAAATACAGCCACTAAAGCATAAACAAAATTTTACATTATTTCTAGGCATACTAGGTTGTCACATTGAGTATTAACACTGTTGAAATACGAGAGGTTGCACTAGATCAGTGATCACTGTTCATTCAGTTTGTTTGTCATAACATCACGGATGGGATTTGTTTTGGAGCAAGGTAGCCTAACTTCAATGTGGTACCATTCATTGTCTACTAGCCTTAAAGTTTATCATGTGCACAGTCATTGTTCATGGTTCATTTTCTCAGGAACGAAAATGACTAAATTGTTCTACAAGTTCATGTCTCCATTCAGTTCATGGCTGGATGTATAATGTTTGTATTGGCAACTGGTCAACACATCATAGATTGTCTTATAACTGATGACTGTTCAGCGTCCTTGGTGTTCAGTTTTGCTGAAGAATTAGTGACCAGTCTTGAAGGGACACATGATTGGGCATTTGCATAACACATATAAGTTAAGTACCTTAACTCATAGTAGTGAAATGCAGCATAAAATGATCACCCAATAAGGCATGTGGTATCACTTGGCAAACAGTCTTTAGAATATAATCAGTAGGCTAGGCGAGGTGCCTCTAGTTAAAGCGTATAGCGTGGTGGTGAGTGACATGGCCTGTGCACAACATGTGCTTGTATGAGCTACAGTCTCTGACATTCTGTGGGGGCAACAGCAGTTGGGGGGGCAGCCCATGGTGTGATGGCGGCCTCTTCCAGCCTGCGCTGAGTCAGCACCCTTCTGTTTCATTCCCTTGGGCTGTGGTCGTCAACAGTGGCCAAGAATGACGGACATATGCAAGCTGATCCCATCTAACCACATTCTAAGCTGTACATCCTCCATTTCCATTTTCTCCAAGGCCATTCCTGTGAATTGCGTCGCCTCTCATCATAAATAGTTACATGATTTACATAGAACAATTGCAAATTATTACTCTCATTCAACAGCATACAACTTGCATACTGATTCTTGTCTTTAAAATTCATTACAGACCCACCAACTATCTCACCGAATTTCTGTTACTATTTAACAAAGTGAAACTACATATAACTACACATACTTGTAAAATTTACTCAAAAAATCGATGTTTCTTGGTTTTAAATTACTCTTTGAGAAAATAAACTGATTGGTTTCACATAAGTTAATCGATTACATATAGGTTTTTTGCTTCAGAATTACCTTTTGAGCAAACAAAAATGCTTCTACCTCATAAATTCAAAATATTATTGTGAAGTTAAGCTGAATCTTTTAAATTCAATATTTACAGGTTTCACATTCATTCTTCTGGTTTACATTCTTAAATTTACATTCATTTGATGTCATATGGGATTGAGTTGGTGTGCCACCAATGCTAGGTGGTTTTCTCTCACTATTTCCCATGCCAGATGCAATTCCATCACCTCTAGTCTATTGTAGCCACCTGCAACACCTATTCTTACCCCTATTACTCTTTTTTTTGTTGATTGACAATTTGTGTACTTGGGAGATTAAGAGTCCTCCTTCGTCTTATTTCATTGTGGATCCATGGATCTGTAACCAATAGCAGTCACATGATTTGTTCACAACATACACATTATTCTTCAACTCCACTGTGGGTTGTTAACTATAAACATCTTTTCATTTTACATTTTATGTTTACATTACCTCTTTTTGTTTTTATTTTATCTCTCAGCAAGATCCATCGCTATTTTCGTCTATCTCCAAATGTATTGCTACAAGTTTCTCCTTTTGTTATTCATTCTGGCTTTGGCTTTGTCACATGGCTTATCAATAATACAGCTCACACCACATTAATAGTACCTGGGGATATGTAAAATTGTTACATTTTATTTTCATTAGTACATAAATTACTCACTTAAACCAGCATGTTACTCTAAACAAAATCCAATCAGCATCCTTTGCACGCATTACCCCCATAAATCTCATACCTCAATTCTTATAACTCGGCAGCATGCCTTGCATCTGCGGGATCTCATAAACATCATCTCTCAAAATTACTTATTTTCGATGCATATTTCTCTACTTGCACACTTATCATTGACGGTCGGCCGATATTTCTACTCTTCACATCACCATTCGTATCTCCTTGACTTCTCTGGATGAGCTTCACTTATCCCATGTAATTTCAATTATGTTTCTCTTGGATCAGCTTCACGTTGTTGCGAATTAGCTTCCTTTCATGACAGAACACAGACTCGATGCTACACTTCCCTTAATCCTCTTTTATCCCTTAAATATTAAGATGTAGGAGATGTGATGACTCCCTATTTATTGTGGCTTTTTAATGTTTCAAACTCAGAGCATTCTCATGTACAATTCTTCTCACTCGCTGTGATCCGCAGCATATACAGAAGAATTTTTTATATAAATAGTGACTATCTTTTTATCTTCTTCTGGATCCTACCAGGACTTCATCTGCTATGTAGAGCATCAATTCATGTGCTTGTCCCTTCTGATTTTTCCTTCCCTTTCTACTTACGGAACAATATTCTTAAGAGTAGCATTTATTGCTTCTTGATGGTTTGTATGTCGAATCGGAGTGAAGTCCACAGTCTTCTTACACTATACTGCAGTGGCTGGTTCATCAAAAGTTGTTGTTGTGCCAAGCCAGTTTGCTTCATGTGGCAATTCATACAGTATCTCCTCAAAATTTTTGATGTACTCATCCCAGGCTCGGAGTCACTTATGGCAGTATAACCTTCACGTTTTCGTAATTTCCGTCACGATTCTTTCGTAAGGGTTCAAAGCGGGATGGTAGTCCTGATTCCCTACTGCTGAACTGAGGTCCATTGCCCAACAAAATTAATTTTACTTTTCCTGTCTTGTGGATGTGATTATTGAATGTGCTGGCTATCATCCGTCTAGAAGCTTTCATTAAGGGAATGAATACTACAGACTTTGAGATCGGTTCTACAATCACAAGGATGCAGCGATAACCTTTGTTCAAGGTTGGAACAGGTCCTTCGCAGCAATGTCTCGTACTCGTTTGCACATATTTGGGAACATAGGTGCTCGATTGGTTGAGGTTGTAGGTTTAGCCTTCTGACAGGGAGTTCATACACTTAAAAACTCCCTATTTTGCCTGTACTACCTGTTCTTGAAGTAAATTGATTCTCTCATCTTTGTGTGACATTTTCGTGGCCCAAAAAGTGCATGGCTCAGGTATGTGTATCAAATGAATTTATTTATTGCTTCATCCGGTATGCAGACCAACCAGTTGCTCTCTACAGGATTCGTCCATCTCAACAAAACATTCTTCCTTACCATATAAAACTATCTAATTTAGGCACTTGATCAATCTTTCCACTTTCCTTTAATTGTGTACAGTGCTAAGTCCTTGTCTTGCTGTCTTCCGAGTTTCCAAAGCACACCTCCGACGGCATTATTGAAGTTTATCTTCTTTATATACAGCATGTTAAAATGAGAGTGCTTGATCTAATTGTCTCGCCTCATTCAACCAGTTGGTTCTGTGGACTGTGCATCAGTTTCCATACTCTCCTTCCCTGAGATATGTACTAGTTCGCAGCTCGTGGTCGTGCGGTAGCGTTCTCGCTTCCCACGCCCGGGTTCCTCGGGTTCGATTCCTGGCGAGGTCAGGGATTTTCTATGCCTCGTGATGACTGGGTGTTGTGTGATGTCCCTAGTTTAGTTAGGTTTAAGTAGTTCTAAGTTCTAGGGGACTGATGGCCATAGATGTTAAGTCCCATAGTGCTCAGAGCCATTTGAACCATTTTGATATGTATTAAAAACTGAAATTCTTGTAAATAAGTTGTCCAATGTAAGAATCGCCCATGCTCCATCTCCGCAACCATTAGGAACTACAGGACCTTATGATCTATATAAACCTTGTTTGTTCTGCCTGTCAAAAAGTACCTGAATTTACTGGAAGCCCAAATGTTGGCGAGCGCCTCTAGCTCAGTCATGGAGTAATTTTTTTCCTTTTTTTTTGGTTTTGCTAAGAATGTGATTCGCAGATACAATTCTTCGAGTGCCACTTCTCCATCTCGTTTTCCTTCTTGAAAGAGGTGTAGGGCGAGGCGTGACTCTCGATAACCACTTACATAAGACAGCCTGTGTGAACGCAAATCTGTTAATGTGACATGAGGGCTGGAGGAAACTGAAAATAAATCACCTGAGCACTGAATGATTGTCATGAAATGAGTTAGTAAAGGAAGGCAACACACAGAATTATGGAAGACAGCACCTTACACCTGTTATAGGATTTGGGAGCAAACGTTTCATAACTTGCAAGTTATTTCATTAGAGTGAAGCTCTAAGATGTTAAAGTTGTAAACTTACTTGACTTTCCCCACATCTTATGTTGAACTGATTCGGTTTTTCTGTTGGTGGCAGAAATACTGTAACCTCAATCTGCGGTAGCGCCAATGATCTTCCTTGTAAGTGTGCGCCCTAAGTTGGAGGTCTGTAATGGAGATCTAAGTAGAAGTTCTGCAGAGAAGCTGTGCAAGCCGAGGGTATGATGAATTCTGATTTTACTGTGTAACGGCAGGCCTGATTAGGTTGTATTCTATTTCTTGTGAGCTCCGACCGCTAAAGGTGCATCTCAGAGTGCAAGTCCCCTTCCCTGAGCTATGTTTATTTTTAATTTGGTTAACCAGTGAAATACTTCCAACAGTTTTCTGTGAACAAACTCGTTCCTCGCTCATGTCTCTTTCATCAGCCAATAAAGGAAATTCCTTTCGGCCCTGCCATGCTCTTAATCACTCTGGGGAAAGTTCCAGATGATCCAACGTCCATTTTTCTTAAGTTATTAAACAAAGATTTTGTGTAAGAGCCCCACATTCAACAGCATACCACGGTTTTCAAAGACTGGGGGCTGTTTTTTCACATTTCCGATAGCAATCTCCAGTATCTGTACCGAAAGTCATGGCTGCATTTGGCAGACAATACCACTTTCTGCTAAGGTTTCTCCTCACTCTGTCTCATAAAACGTTCTCGCAAGTGGTTCCTACTGGAAGCCCTCCCTGTTGTGGAATTCACGTGGTGCAGGGTGTCAGAGAAGGCTCTGCCAGCCCTTAGCCATTGTGTGACCTCCACCGCTCGTGGTCCCTTCACAGAAGAAATACAGAGGAGCGCCTAGCCTTCCCAGCATTTGCTTCGCTGGCCGTGTCGTCCAGCTGACTTCTAAAATATTTCCTTACTTCCCCAAAACATACAAGTCCGTTTTATACTATTGTAAGTAACGATCACTCATACGTTTAAGATTAATCAACTACGCAGGTTGACAGATGTGTCACTAATTTGAGTCTTGTGAATTTGCATATCTTGCGGGTCGTTCTGGAAAGCAGTTCTGTAATATTTTTCTGTGAGTTTGCGGTAGCTAACCTGAAAGAGCAGCACGTGAAGGGTCGTATTTATGTGCAAGCTATGTAGGCTGAGCCGGCCGAAGTGGCCGCGCGGTTCTGGCGCTGCAGTCTGGAACCGCGAGACCGCTACGGTCGCAGGTTCGAATCCTGCCTCGGGCATGGATGTGTGTTATGTCCTTAGGTTACTTTGGTTTAAGTAGTTCT
Source organism: Schistocerca piceifrons (assembly GCF_021461385.2). Taxonomy (NCBI): domain Eukaryota; kingdom Metazoa; phylum Arthropoda; class Insecta; order Orthoptera; family Acrididae; genus Schistocerca; species Schistocerca piceifrons. The sequence goes on from NC_060138.1 coordinate 804,643,731, forward strand.
AAGTTCTAGGGGACTGATGAACTCAGATGTTAAGTCCCATAGTGCGCAGAGCCATTTGAACCATTTTGATATGACAGCCAGTCGACATCCCTTGGACATTTAAGAACTGGATAAAAGGCTCCTTTTTGGTTTATATAGGATGCAGCCTATAGACACACACCCTAGAAATGTAAAATAAAAATGTCTTTGCTTATTATTTGGTGGGGCCCCTTTGCAGTTGTAAAAGATGTAGATGTAATTGCTTTGTGTGGGCTCATTTAGTTCAAGTTTTGAGTGTACAGCTGACAAGAATTAAGTCAGCAGTCACCTCTCAAAACTTGCACTCCCTAGTATAAAATTATCAAATTCCGGTTGCACTTGGTCAGACTTACGTCATTTCAGTTGGCAAAATCTCCACGATCCTTTCAAAAAAGGGTTAACGGAATTTTGGTAGTTTGAAGTATTGAAGTGAACTGCATCCTGTGGAAAACTGATTTCCTCATACCTCATTTCATCAAAACAAGAACCAATCAAATATCAAAGATATTTACCTAATATTGGCTTCACTCTAAGAATGTGTCTGTCACTTATGATCAAAAACAGCGGCGGAAAAGGTCAGTTTCAAACTTAAAACAGGCCTTTGAACCTCCATGTTACAAGACAGGCTCAACGTTTTGCCTCCACTCAGTACTGAAAATGACATTTAAGACAAGTGAGATACGAAGAAATTGTACGAGGGATAGAACTTAAATAGTGGCAACTATTGCACCTGTTACTGTCATTCAAAGTAGTCACCAGCGTTGTGTAGAACCCGTTGCCAGCGACGTGAAAGGCGTACTACACTGTTAGCAGAGCCTGTTCTGTTGATGGTGCGAATGGATCGATCTAAAATTATGGTGATTCTCGTGTACGACTGTGATGGTGTTATCCTAACGCATTACGTTCCTCCACGGCAGACCGTCAGTGCACAGTATTACTGCTCGTTTTTGGAGCATCACCAATTTTGCGAAAGAAGCGACGACTCTTTCTGCGCAACCCACCCATCATTTTGGACGACAATGCGCGGGCGCATACAGCGCAAGCTGTGGTTGCTCTGTTCGGTCGATGGGACTGGGAAGTACTGTACCATCCACCATACTCCACGGACTTAAGTCCTTGTGACTTTCATTTGATTCCGAAGATGAAGGAATCAGTTCGTGGCATTCGCTTCAGAACCGTTCCAGAGATTCGACAGGCAGAAGACCGCTCTCTTCGCACCACAACAGAACAGGCTCTGCTAACGGTATTCTACGCCTTCCACATCGCTGGCAACGGTTCCTACACAACGTTGGTGACTTGTTTGAAGGACAGTAACAGGTGTAAACATGTAACTCTTTTGTATCGGTTGTGAATAAATAGTTGCCACTATTTAAGTTCCAACGCCCGTAATTAGCTTCATCTGTATGAAGTTCAGGCACAAAAAAATTACCTAGTAAGTTTATTTAAAACTATCACTTTAACGCTGTCTGTTTGGCAAAGTATTATATTATAATTAATTATAGGTAAACGCGGTTTACTAATGCATTCGTTTTGTTATCTTACGTATGCCTAAAGAACACATTTGCCTACAGTTATTACATTATATTTAAAAAAAATGAAATACTGGTTTTTGCATGGAGATGATCTTAGCTTATTCCTTATTTGTAAACACGTAATTGTCTCTGAGCACTATGGGACTTAACTTCTGAGGTCATCAGTCCCCTAGAACTTAGAACTATTTAAACCTAACTAACCTAAGGACATGACAAACATCCATGCCCGAGGCAGGATTCGAACCTGCGACCGTAACGGTCGTGCGGTTCCAGACTGTAGCGCCTAGAACCGCTCGGCCACTCCGGCCGGCTTAAACATGTAGTTATTCAAAGTGTGTTCATAAATCATGTTGAATATTTTAATCATTAAAATCCTCACCAGTTAATTACATCATAAACTGTATAGTAAAATTTTATGCAATTACGTATTAAACCTTAAATTGTAGCTGCAATTCCATAGGCTGCAATTCTAAAATTACTCTAAAATGCTATTTTTTCATGGTATTCACCAAACTTTTTCTTGTCGTAGGACATGCACCACAGGTGTAGCCTAGGGGTCTATAAATTTTAAATACAATCCTCAGCATGTGTAACTGAATTTTGTCTTAAATTTGAAATGCCTCTGCAGAAACTCACTAAATACTGAAGGAAACTTTTGAAGACAAGGTTTTGAGCCAGACACGGACTCACAACTGGTACAAGCACTTCAGAAACGGGGGAACATCAACTGGCAATGAGCGTTTCAGTAGGCTGTCAACTGGAAATGTTCAGAAAGTGAGGCATCATGTTCTGTAGCATCGTACACACCACCACCCAAGACCTCAGCTACATACATGCATCTTTCCACTATCTGATCAAAAGTACCTAGAGACCTAGAGACCTAGATTAATTGACATTAATATAAGTCCGCCATTCACCTTTATGATGTCTTGAACTCTACTGGAGAGGCCGTGCGGGGTAACCGAGCGGTTTGAGGCGTCTCGTCACGATCCGCACGGCTTTCCCCGCTGGAGGTTCGAGTCCCCTTGGACATGGGTGTGTGTGTGTGTGTGTGTGTGTGTGTGTGTGTGTGTGTGTGTGTGTGTGTCGTCCTTAGCGTAAGTTAGTTTAAGTTATCTCAAGCATGTCTTAGCATTGACTACAGAAATGTGTAGCTTATCAGAAGCTGCTGGGCCAACGTACCCCATTCTTTTAAACTCGCTACATACAGCCATTGTGGTAGCTGGATTACTGGTATAACTTTTAAACTCATTAGTGATTCCTTCCGCTGACTGCATGCGACTTTTTTACAACCACCCTCTGCAGTGCTCGACAGCCGCTGTCCGTGAGTACATGAGATCTACCGGGTCTTGGTTTAGTTGTGGTTGTTTCTTCATGCTTCCACTTCACAGTCACATCATCAACAGTCATCATGGGTTGTTTAAGAGGACCGAAATGTCTCTGATGGGTTATGAAAACATAGCTAGAAAGCAAAACACTATTATTCAACTCCTTAGGTCAGGATCTAATGTAAAATTGTGCATTGGGAGTACCTCTAGAGCTTATCTAGGGAGTGTAACTGTGGCTGCCTAAAGTTTAATTTGGTCTCTCCTCTTACAGCAGCTGACAGGTGAAATGTTGACCCTGTAATGTCGCAGTCTGCTCTGTTAATTATTAATCCACTACCGTGCAGTTGCAGTTACTTAGTTCCTGTGAACCTTCCGTTCTCGCAGGAGTTAAGTACCACCTTTGTGGTCCTATTCGTTGACTAAACCGAGCATGTTTCCACTTGCTGGATGTAGGGTAGCGGCTCTAGGGTGTCATGTGGACAGCCCTGGTTGACCACAGTACCTAAGTACAACTGAATTTCTCCAGTCTCAGTTACCCTGGTCAGCCTACTTGTAACCCTCTGACAGTGCTTGAGTTCCCCAAATGACATCACTGTATGACTATCTCCATCCTCTAAGATCAGCAATGCTTGCCCTGTTTTAATCTGTACGAACTCCCTTAAGGTCCCCCGCCTTCAAGGATAAAGTTAAATGGTGAAGCACTTAAACCGTGTGTGACTACTGGTACTCAGACATAATCACCTCAAAAGGGTGCAGTTGGTCCATCTTAGCCTCAGTTGTTGCTATGCAGTAGTACAATGGTAGATTCTGCTTGCCTGGCTCTGCAGTGAGTAACGATTCTGCTGGCATCACCCTCTGTAACTTCTGTAAGTCTAACAGAACCAGTCCAGTGCTAGCTGTGCAAGATTCATTTGCCCATGCACAGTATGGAGAATGGCTTCTTGCAAACTGGACACCGCTATTCACAGATCGCACATGCTTTGAGCTAATGATTGTATCAGCCTTCCGAATATTAACTTTGTGGCCAATGCATCCACCTGGTGCTGTGTAAGTCCCAGGTTCAGGTCACCACATCTACCATTGTCTTTACAAATTGCGTCATCTCTGTAGTTAACTTTTGTAACGTGCATGTATTATTCAATACTCCTTGCTCCAAACTGCGTCTTCCATGCATTTAAAGTTAGTTTCAGTGTTCTTCAATGGCTGGTGAGAATCACATCCTGTTGTTTTAACAGAAAGCACTCTGCTCGCCAACCGTTGTACTGTAGTGCCCCATACCACTTCTGATGAAGCGAAGCACTGCCATGACTAGGATTCCTCTCATATCTACCCCGTGCGTATAGCATCATTGGAACAGGGAGCTGCAATCATTTCCATCCCCCATCCCCTTTGGATAGGCCTTCCATCCAGTAAACACAGAAAGAAATATGGTTCAAATGGCTCTGAGCACTATGGGACTTAACATCTCTGGTCATCAGTCCCCTAGAACTTAGAACTACTTAAACCTAACTAACCTAAGGACATCACACACATCCATGCCCGAGGCAGGATTCGAGCCTGCGACCATAGCAGTCACGCGGTTCCGAACTGAGCGCCTAGAACCGCTAGACAGAAAGAAATAATTAGACAAAGAATATACATCGTGGACAAAACAACAACACTTTCGCGACAAGTTCTGCTCCCAACCAATGTGATTTACACAACAGCAACCCATTTCACATTATGTTTCAACTTAACCCCTTTATTGTACACAAGACAATACAAAACGCGAAATGTCCTCTCCTACATCCTAAACCTAAATCCATATGCAATTGCATTCACAGGTCGCATAATGTCCTTGCACTCACCTTTCTTCCTATATTCCCCCCCCCCCCCCCCCCGTCTCCTCACCACTTTCCACCTGGTGGATGACTATACTTGTGCGAATGTTTCCAGAGTTATCTGGTATGGTCGTTTCACCATGTGGTTCCTTACCTGCTCTTGGCGTTCTAGGACTTTGGTGTTTCCCCTTACACACCTACATACATCCCTAAATGTTTTGACAAAATGCTTAGTGGACTCACCATCCCTGCTGGGTTTTGGACTGGCAAAGGCAAAGGCATCTTCCTTCCATAAACCGCTTCATACGAAGGTAGCCCAGTATTAGTATTGACCTTTGAATTTTATGCAACCACAACAAATGATAAATATCTGTCCCAGTCGTTATGGTGTGAGTTTATAGAGAGACTCAACATCCTACCAACAGTACAATGCACATGCTCTGTCCTACCATTAGTCTGCAGCTGCAGTGGACTAGTTCTTAATTTCCGGGCCTGTATCAAATGACATAATTGTGACATCAGAAGTAGAGAGGATATAAAATGCAGACTGGCAATGGCAAGGAAAGTGTTTCTGAAGAAGAGAAATTTGTTTACATCGAGTATAGATTTAAGTGTCAGGAAGTCCTTTCTGGAAGTATTTGTATGGAATGTAGCCATGTATGGAAGTGAAACATGGACGACAAATAGTTTAGACAAGAAGACAATAGAAGCTTTCGAAATGTGGTGCTGCAGAAGAATGCTGAAGATTAGATGGGTAGATCATGTAACTAATGAGGACATACTGAATAGAATTGGGGAGAAGAGGAATTTGTGACACAACTAGAAGAAGGGATCGGTTGGTAGGACACGTTCTGAGGCATCAAGGGATTACTAATTTAGTATTGGAGGGAAGTGTGGAGGGTAAAAATCGTAGAGGGAGACCAAGGCATGGAGGATGTAGGTTGCAGTAGTTACTCGGAGATGAAGAAGCTTGCATAGGATACAGTAGCATGGAGAGCTGCATCAAACCAATCTCTGGACTACAGACCACAACAAAAACATATCAGATCAGACATCAAGTTCTTCCATTGATCCGTGATTATGGTTTCTGGCACACCAAACCTGAGCAACCACCTGTTGACCAATGCTTCTGCCACCTTTGCTGCTTGCTGATTAGGAATGGTGAACATTTCCATGTATCAAGAAAAGAGATCAATAATAGCTAATACAAAATGGTTTCCTGCAGCAGTCCAGTTAAATAGTCCCGAGATATCAAACCCAAATATTAGAAAGGATTTAATAACCTCTGACAGCAAATTCCAATGGTACTAGCTCATGGTTCGTGTCTGCTTATTGTGCATATTGTGTAAAATTTCTTATGTACTGGCCCACATCTCCTCTTCTCGTTTTTGACTAATAGTTTACCACAACTGCCTTATTCGTTGCTCTATGTCCTTCATGCCCAGACAGCAGGTGAAAATGTAACTCTCACAGACCTTCTTCCTTCAGTTTAGCTATGACATGTGGCCCCAACGTTATTGTCTTACATAACAGGCTGTCAAATTGTGGCTGTGTTGTGCACATTTTGCAGTCAGTATCAGCATGTTGAGCCACTTGCCAATGTGCAAGGCCGTGACCCTGTGCCTGTATTACCACTACATTTCTGGTTACATCGTCCATGTTTCTGTGTTCCTTACCATGTTTATGCACAACTTCATATTCGAACTCGCTCAATTTTAGCGCCCATCTTGTAAGTCTACTAGAAGCGTCCTTTAGCCCTAGCAGCCATTTAAGAGCTGTATGGTTGGTTTGTTCCCATATAAATAACAACGAAAATACGTACTCCCATGTATCACAGCCGGCCATGGTGGCCGAGCGGTTCTAGGCACTTCAGTCGCTACTGCTACAGTCGCAGGTTCGAATCCTGCCTCGGGCATGGATGTGTGTGATGTCCTTAGGTTAGTTAGATTTAAGTATCCAGAATGAGATTTTCACTCTGCAGCGGAGTGTGCGCTGATATGAAACTTCCTGGCAGATTAAAACTGTGTGCCCGACCGAGACTCGAACTCGGGACCTTTGCCTTTCGCGGGCAAGTGCTCTACCATCTGAGCTACCGAAGCACGACTCACGCCCCGTCCTCACAGCTTTACTTCTGCGAGTATCTCGTCTGCTACTTTCCAAGCTATACAGAAGCCATGTCTCAGCAATATCCTTTCTTTCAGGAGTGCTAGTTCTGCAAGATTCGCAGGAGAGCTTCTGTAAAGTTTGGAAGGTAGGAGACGAGATACTGGCAGAAGTAAAGCTGTGAGACCGGGCGTGAGTCGTGCTTCGGTAGCTCAGATGGTAGAGCACTTGCCCGCGAAAGGCTAAGGTCCCGAGTTCGAGTCTCGGTCGGGCACACAGTTTTAATCTGCCAGGAAGTTTCATAGGTTTAAGTAGTTGTAAGTTCTAGGGGACTGATGACCTCAGATGTTAAGTCCCATAGTGCTCAGAGCCATTTGAGCCATGTATCACAATGAGCTTTTCCTGTTCTGTCATGGAGTACTTGTTACAAAATGTTCTTTACTGTCTATCCCTTAACTCAAAATACATCCAAATACCAAACTGGAAGCATCACATGAGAGCAAACCTCGTTCTTGTAATCCGGAGAAAACTAACAGTGGACTCATTGTTAATGCTCTCTTCAGTTCTTCGAATGCAGCCTGGCATTCCTTTGCTCACTCACACTTTATGCCTTTCTTTAACAGTTGTGTAAGTGGCCGCTCCACGTCTGCCCTCCCTTTTATGAATCTTCTGTAATAATTTGCTGACCCCAAAAAGATTGTAATTCTATACTGTTGCTAGGAATTGGAAACCGTTCACTGGCTGCATCAACCTTGGGTCTATCTTAACCCCTTCACTACTGCTTACATGCCCCAAGCACACAACTTCCTCCAAAGGGAAATGACACTTCTCAGTTCTTGGAGTCAAATCACTTAAACTATTAAATCACTTAATAAAGGTCCATATTGTATACTAGTTAGGTTCCTTTCAGAGTATGCTGACACAATAACTCCATACTTAGCAGTCATATGCAGCCGCTCACTAGTCTAAAGAGCCACACCCAGTACTGTAGGATTTTGCAACATATGCTGTGTTCTAAGATCATGAATTACCGAAAAAAGATTTATTGACAAATACCCAAAACAGATTCAAAAGCGAAACATTATTCTCACAAAGTAATGAATGCTGTTGCCAGGGGATGTCAATCTGACTCCACATTTTTAAATTTCCAGAAGGCTTTTGACACCGTTCCTCACAAGCGAGTTCTAATCAAGTTGTGTGCCTATGAAGTATCGTCTCAGATGTGCGACCGGATTCGTGATTTTCTACCAGGAAGATCACACTTCATTGTAACTGACGGAAATTCATTGAGTAAGGCAGAAGTAATATCTGGCATTCCCTCTGCTGTTCGGGATCTGTATAAATGATTTAGGAGATAATTTGAGCAGCTATCATAGATTTCTGAAGAGGTTGCTGTCATTTACCATCTTGTAAAGTCATTAGATGGTCAAAACCAATTGCAAAATGATTTAGACAAGACAACTGTGCATTGCAGAAAGTGGAAATTGACTCTAAATATTGAAAAGTGTGAAGCCATCCACGTAACAGCTAAAAGAATCCACTGAACATTGATTACATGCCAAATCATACAAATCTTAAGGATGTGAATTCAGCTAAGTACATAGGGATTACAATTACGAATAATTTAAATTGGAAAAATCACAAAGATAATTTTGTGGAAAAATGAAACAAGACTGTGATTTATCAGCAGCACACTTAGAAAATGCAACAGGCCACTAAAGACATTGCCTACACTACACTTGCCCGTCATCTTCTGGAGTACTGCTGCGCCGTGTGGAATCTGCATCAAATAGGGTATACGGAGAACATAAGGAAAGTTTAAAGCAAGACATCTCGTTTTGTATTATGGTGAAATAGGGGAGAGAGTGCCATGGGTATGATACGTGAATTGGGGTGGCAGTCATTAAAACAAATTCGTTTTTCGTTGCGGCAGGATCTCCTAGTGAAATTTCAATGACCAACTTTCTCCTCCGAACACGAAAATATTTTGTTGGTGCTCACCTTCGTAGGGAGAAATGATAATCACAATAAACTAAGAGAAATCAGAGCTTGCACAGAAAGATTTAAGTGTTAGTTTTTCCCACGCGCTGTTCAAGAGTAGAATGGCAGAGAATAACTTGAAGGTGGTTCGAAGAACCCTCTGCCAGGCACTTAACTGTGAATTTCAGAGTAATCATGCAGATGTAGATGAAATGTGCCACATGTAAACTTTCGAAAACCTCTCATAACAACGGTATATGCTTGCCATACCCCTCGTGAAACCAATTGTATCACTGAGGTATACCATGCATTGCTGAGATTTTAGACTTCCTAATATCCCAGCCAAAAAAAGTTGCTGGCGCATTTTTTAACCGAAATGACATCCTTTTATACAGATAACGATTCCAGGGTGCCTTGAACACTGACTTCAGTCGGTCATCAGGCAAGACCTCCAGCTGATTGAACCTGCTCCTTGATCCATCGTAGAGAACTATTTGCACTATCCCATGCTGTCAACAGCCTCCTTGATATGCAGTATTGGGTCCCCTTTGATATTCTCTTACTGTTAATGTGTTAGTAGTCACTGCAGAATCTATATATTTTTTTAAATTCCATCTGGTGACTTCTTCAGCACCCCTGCCATAGTGGCCCCAGTGGACTAATGATTTCGCCTGTTATTCCATGTTGTTACCTACCTACTGGTTGATAAAATCTTCACAACTGTCTGCGAACACTAAGGTAAATGATACAGTTTATGATACATTGATGCTTTATTCCTTAAAGGAATTCGATGTTGTATCACAGGTGTTACTGGCAACCAATATCTAGGAAAAAACAAAATTTCAAAGTCTAGTAACTTCTCCATTTTCCACTCTTTCTGTTTCTTTTGGATGCTCTACCTTCTTTGATACCTGAGATACAGTTTTAGTGGCGGTATCAGTATGATTTCCTAATCATCGTCGTCTAGGATATTCAGATTAGCTACCGCTTGGTCAGCTTCACTTCATTGGCGCCAAAATTGCCTACATTTATTGGTACCACATACCCTTGTACATGTACAATGCTTCATCTCACAGAGCAACGTGATGTGCAGGGGCGGCTTTTCAAGTAGTACCGCTACGCTGTGCCGTGGCACCACTTGTACGAAAAAAAGTAACAGTTGTCTATAAGAATTTCACATAAAACATTGTTCCCAAGTACGTGCTCTCTGATTTGAAGAGGTTTGTTAGGTCTCTCGGTAGTTTTCTCAAGCTTGGAGCCAGCTCCAGACTGACACCGTTTGTGTTCATAAGCTATGCATAAAAGGCTAGGTTGTCTGTTTATATACGGCTCTTATGGCAGGGATAGAGTCAAGGTTACTCAACTCAAGAGCGTTAAGTTCCGCTGGTCAGTGCGCACTAAAGAGAAGAACCTACACAGAAGCAAGACTCTGCCATCTAGCGACAATGTTAGAGTACATTCCGGGCTCAAACTTCCTGTAAAGCAAAGTTACAATGTTTCTGCAATTTCATGGTAATGCATTTGGAAACGCAGTTAATGATGAATTAAATCGAATTCAGAGACAATACACTTAAAATCATTAATAATGGCTAAATATAATCTGAATATAATTATGTCGTTAGACTTTGAAACTAAGAGGCATTATTTCCACATTCGTATACTTCACAACAGATAAATCTGATGTTCTCCCCCCCCCCCCCCCCCCCAGAGAAAGGGGAAGAGGGGGGGGGGTTCGTGAGCTTATTCAATTTCATGCGGAAATGGTTAAAGAACAAGTTCATCTCAGTCAAGTATCAGTGTTCAAAGGTGTTTCTATGACTGTTCAGACCGAACTACTGCAATGCATGTTGGAAGTGTATCGTGAGGAAGTTCGTAAAGAAATAAAACGGGCAGATTATGTTGCAATATTCACTGATGAAACCACAGATGTGTCTTGAGAATTACAATTGGTTATTGTTTTGCGACATACCTTTGAGGGAAAACTTGCTGAAAGATTTTGGAACTTTGTCAGTCCAAAAAGGCAGAATACTTATACTATATCATAGAATATTCTGAAAGAAATTGAAACCTTAATTGGCGTTGACCGATTTTGAAAGATAGTAAATCACCTGATCCCGACAATGCGAATGCCGAAATTCTGAAGCTGCTCTGTGAGAATAATTTAAAATGGTTGACCGCAATATTCAGTGACATCTACGACTCTGGTAACATTCCACGGGACAGGCTTAAATCCGAATTTATTGCATTGCCCAAAAATCCCGGAGCTAAGACTTGAATACAGGACCATCAGCCTCATGAGTCACCTGCTAAAGATCTTTCTGAGGGTCATTCATTAAAGAATTTACAAGATTTGTGAAGAACAAATTTCTTCTACACAGTATGGTTTCAGAATGCATTTGGCACGCGCTAAGCGTTATTTAATATCCAGGTACTATTTCAGAGGTGCAGAGACGTGAATTGCAACATTTATGCCTCCTTTATTGATTATCAGAATGCTTTCGACAGAGTAAAACACCAGAAGATTGTGACATTTTAAGAAGCATTGGTTTGGATGATAAAGACCTACGTATAAACGTGAACCTATATTGGAACCAATCGGCTTCTGTGAGGCTGGACAGAGAAAATACAGAAAACATAGACATTCTACAAGGGGTAAGACAAGGTTGTATATTATATATACTGATTTTCAACGTCTATTCAGAACACATCTTTAAGGAAGCTCTAGAGATGGGAGTGCTCTTAAACGGAAAATATATCAACAACATCCGATATGCTGACGACACAGTAATATTTTCTGATAGTGAGGATAGTGTGCAGTACCTTGTCGATAGACGTTCAAAAAAAGCTCTGGATATGGCATAGATATCAACCCTCAAAAAACGAAAACAATGATAATCAGTAAAAACAGAGTCCCTGCATGTCACATTAAGATAGGCCAAAATCACATAGAGCAAGTACACAAAAACACGTACCTTGGACTACAATAAATGACCAGTGGGATCTTTCTGATGAGGTGAGAACTCGAATTGTAAAAGGCAGTGCTGTCTTCAATAAGATGAGTAACCTTTTCAATTATCATGGCTTAGCGCTGACGACGAAGATCAGCCTTCTACGCTGCTACGTATTTTCCACCCTCTTCTATGATGTTGAAACATGGACTCTGACAGAATCGTTGGGTAAGCGGCTGGAGGATTTTGAGATGTAGCGGTACAGGAGAATGTTAAGAATACCGTGGACAGCGCATGTCACAAATGTCGAGGTCCTACGAAGAATGAAGAAAGAGAAAGAAGTACTGGCTATCGTGAAAGCAAGAAAGGTTCAGTACCTGGGACACATCATGGTGAACAGAAACAGATAAAATCTCCTCCAGACCAGCCTGCAAGGAAAAATACCAGGGAAGAGAAGCGTTGGCCGGAGAAGAATATCCTGGCTAAGAACATCAGAACGTGGACCTCTAAAACATCTACAGAGCTATTTAGAGCTGCAAGTGACAGGAAAAGCACTTCCAAGATGGTTACCAACATCCGGAACGGATAGGAACAAGAAGAAGAAGAAACGTTATGAGTGGGAAGTCAAATGGGGTGCAGAAATTAACTAAAGACAAATACCCATATGCCAACTGCATCCATTGTTATGCGCATCACTTCAACTTTATTATGTCTGTAGCAGCATTTGTTAATCGCAAAGCCCACATTTTTCTGCACATATTTCAAGTGTTTCTTCCGTCTTTTTAAATTCACCATAGAGATCAAAAGTTTTGGGTACCATTTTTCAGAAAAGCTTGCCCCATGTGTCTATCACGACACGGAATTACCATTTAAGAACAGTAAAGTATGATTATAAACAGGGAAGACCTTATTGCTGTCATGGAAGCCATTGGAAAAGTGAGAGCATAAAACTAATTTCTACTTTAGAGGAAGCTGGCTCGTACAGACAGAGACAGTTCAGCTCTCATTTTTCTATAAGATAATGCCTCATGCGGACGTATGTTTATCACTTTTAAAAGAAAATAAGCGAACCGACTAAAGCAAAACAAGTCATCCAGAACTTTAAAGCGGCAATGCAGAATATCAGAGATAACATTGAGTCCATCATCAACGAAATTAGTTTTGAACAAGACGAAACAACGCTTGCCAAGGAACCAGGGATTGTCGAGGATTTAAAAAAAAAAAAGATGCTTCGGAAGTGTGCGATGTCATCCTTTCTGAAATAAAACCATGTTTTCAGTTCACTTGACACCTCATTCCAATCAGCTTATTTGACGCAAATCAGTTTGAAAAATAAATAAATTTTCCAGACAAATATTTTGAAATTACGGACACATATTCACTTCAGGAGAAAAGAACGTTGAAGGGAGAGTTCCACGTTTTCTATGCTACGTCCGAGTTGAGAGTAGTTTTCTGCGTAGTTCCGTTTCTTTCGCTGATTGTAGACGCTTTCGGAGAAACTGTCAAAATTTTAAAGCCGCTAATCACGATTTCTGTCTCGACATCAGAAGCTGAGCAGTGGTTTCCAATGCTCAAGACAATTAAAACGTTTCTACGAAACACTGAAAAAGAAGAACGACTGAATGCCTTAAAAGATGTTATCGTGTGAAAAGCCATTTCTGTGTAAAATTGAGAATTTCAACGCAAGGGTCATAGATTCTTTGGCCAACAAGAAGGTGTGATGAATGAATTACCAATACCGTTCCTCCTAATTATTTTGAAGCTGTCTTCCCAAAGTCATTGAGTTGCTGCTTTTCGTGAGTACAATGCTTTTGGTTTTAAATGTTAGTAATTTGATTAAATTTGCTTCCCCCAAATCCGATTACTAGTTCGAATTTATGTATGCTCTATCATTTTATGTACTAATGGCACTCATGTTGTATCGGACACTATTCTGGCATTTGGGCGCTATAGTAAACAAATGAGGACTTTACCCGGTCGAGCCGAGAACAGCGATGCCGAGAGACAAGCCACGCATTGTTCTGTTCTTCTGCAAGGCAATTTTTTTTTCTCTATTGTCATTTCATATTTCATTCACCTCCCCAATATGGGCGGGGGGAGGGAGGGCGGGGGCGGCGGCTTGTCAGCGGGTATAAGTCGCCGCTCTTCAGCCGTATAAGATAAACAAGTTTAAAATATCCTTTAAAAGTGGACATGGCAGTTGACAAAATGAATATTTGACCTGGTAGAAAGACATAGATTCAGTTGAATAATTTAAAATATAAAAGGTAAATTTGTTGATTAATTAAAAGATTGACACAGATGAAATGGTAAATGAAAGTTTCACAAAAGATAAAAGACAGAGGGACAGTCAAAAAAAGTATGCAGTGTGCTGACCGATTAAAATAGGTACATAGATGAGTGGGCCTAGACTACCTGGAATAGGGATATCATGGGAATGTAGCAGTTGGGGTAGTGTGTAAGAGGATATTTGTGTGGGTAAATGTTTCGAGGAGAAATTCGGGAGAGTGAAGAGGGATGCCATTCCGGACCAAGGCCTAAGATGTGTGTGTGGGGGGGGGGGGGGGGGGGGGAGGGGGGGGAGAGGTTCAAAAATGGTTCAAATGTCTCTGAGCACTATGGGACTTAACATCTGAGGTCATCAGTCCCCTAGAACTTAGAACTACTAACCTAAGGACATCACACACATCCCTGCTCGAGGCAGGATTCGAATCTACGACCGTAGCGGTCGCACGGTTCCAGACTGAAGCGCCTATAACTGTGGGGGGGGGGGGGGGGGGGAAGAGGAGTGGAGAGTAACGGAACCCTGACTCGGGGAAGTGGGATGGGTTCTTTTAGACCTGGTAGGATGGGTAAATACCAGGCGGATTTCGTGGTCGGGTAAGGAAAGGCGATTAAATTTTCGTTGGGAGAGGATGTGGAGACTTTGGAGAGGTGTAGCATTGGGGGAATGTTGTGGTAGAGACCCGGCAGAGTACCAGGAGCAGTGAGCAGGGGTCAACTAGCGGGTGGTTAGTGCCTAATTTATGGGTAATTTAGGATTTTCGGAGGTGTTCAAAATGGAAGAGGAGGGAGGAGAATTTCATAAGTAGGTAGAGGATGCGGGTGGGGAAGGGTTAGCGGATGCGAAAGGCTAGGCGGAGTGCGTGGCGTTCGCGGATATATAGGGCTTCATAAGAGGATGGAGGAAGTCCATGCCTCATTTGCATAGCAGGCAAAGATAGAGGTGAAGTAAAGGTCATAAGTATCGCTGATTTCAGCTAGTGCTGTGAGAGTCGTATTCGAACGCCGAGTACAAACAGCATTCGGTATCGCCTAAAGCCCAATTGTTTACTTGGGCTGTCAGTGCTGTAAACGTGGTAGTTCACGCCTGGCCTCTGCCGGTGTCTTACGCAACCATACTCGTATATCAAAACACCCCTCTCTGAAGGCTGCCAAGTAGAAGTGTCCACACATACCCAATGAGCAGTGAAGAATAGCGCAGTCGATATGTGCACTCGCGTGCTTTTGTGAGTGCGAGAAAAATTTCGGGAATTGCTGTTACGTTTTATTTCTCATACAGACACGAGAAAAATATAGCTAAAGCACTTTCTCTTTTACGAAATCGTATACTAACGCTTCCTATCATGTTCTCCAGTAATGTATGAAAATGTTACTGTGTGTAAGAAGAGTATCGTTGTAATAAATGTTTATTTCTGCTTTCCTATACATTTTGTCTGATACAGTATATGATTATGGATTATATGAATTATTGATATTTCCTAATACTCTGATACTGCACGATTTTTTTCCACTGCCAATGGAATGTGTCAGCAACCGCCACTTGTAATACATGCAATACATCATTTTCTGCAAGTGGTTCTACCACACACAAAATATTGACAGGCCACTCTGAGTACACTTTCAACCAAAGCAACTTCTCGGCGCCTTGAGGCACAATATCATGCGAATGAAGCCTTAGTGCTGATGTTCACAGTTCAGGCGGTTCACAGCTTAAGATAGACAAACCTTGCTACAGCAGTTCACTGGCCCCCAGCTAGAATGTAGCCTAGCCTGAGGTAATTGTCGCATGCTTTGTTATAAGTAAGTCTAACCCTAGCACCATCAATAATCTTTGCTTATATGAGGTACGACTGCTACTCTCTCTCCCTCTCTGTCTGTCTCTCTCCCTGTCTCTCTCCCTGTCTGTCTGTCTGTCTGTGTGTGTCTCTCTGTCTGTCTGTGTGTGTGTCTCTCTCTCCATTCAAACAGGTCTCGGAAGGCCCAGCGGTACCGACCGACCGCTATGTCATCCTCAGCCGATAAGAGTTACTAGATGCAGACATGTAGGGGCATATAGCAGCACGCCGCTCTCCCGGCCGTTGTCAGTTTTCATCACCAGAGCTGCTACTTCTCAGTCAGATAGCTCCTCAGTTGGCCTGATAAGGACTGAGTGCACTCTGCTTGGTAACAGCGCTCGGCAAACCCGGATAGTCACCCATCCAAGTGCTAACCAAGCCCGACAGTGCTTCACTTCGGTGTTCTGACAGGAACCAATGTTACCATTGTGGCTAGGCTGTTGGCTCCATGAGTTCCACACATTGCTTAAAATGTTCTACCCCAACCTGAAAATTCTCCATTTCTGAATCCAAAGACTTCACATTACTGTCCCCAACCCCATGCAAACTATAGCGCGGTGGGTTCGATTGCTTTCAGTCTGCCAAGTCCGCACTTGCCACTGACACAACTGTCCCAGTGTCCAACAAGAACTTGTACTTCGTTCTCACAACTCCCACTGTGCCCCTACAATTGTGCTGATGGTGTCCAGGCACACTACAGCCACTACAATGAAGCTGCCAACATTGCCTCTGGGTATTCCCTGTCCATCCACATCTATAGCATTTGACGCTAGCGGGAAACACCCCTCGAGTATCACGTACTCCTCCTCAAACTCTGTAGCCAACCTGATCATAGAGTGTAAGTCCTTTGGGGCACCTGTCTTAACCCTTTTGGACATATCGGGTGTTAGGCCCCCTGAAAAGGCATCCAGTGCCCTATTTTCAGCTTCCTGCAGTACGACTCCTTTCGCCTCATCGTTCTCCCTCAACTCGTGCGTTAGTACATTGACTTTACATCTACATCTACATAAATACTTTGCAAGCCATGGTACGATGCGTGGCGGAGGGTACCCTATACCACTGCTTGTCATTTTCTTTCCTGTTCCACTCTCAGATAGGGCCAGGGATAAACGACTATCTATATGCCTCCGTATGAGCTCAAATTTATCTTCGTGTATCTTACGCGCACTGTATGTTGGCGGCTGTAGAATCGTTCGGCACTTAGCTTCAAATGACGGTTCTCCAAACTTTCTTAATAGCGTTTCTTGAAAAGAACGTCGCCTTCCCTCCAGCGATCCCTATTTCCCGAAGCATCTCCGTAATACTAACGTGTTGTTCGAACCTACCGGTAACAAATGTAGCACCCTGCCTCTGAATTGCTTTGATGTCTTCCTTCACTCCGACCTGGTACGGATGTCAAACTCTCGGGCAGTACTCAAGAACAGGTCGCACCAGCGTCCTACATGCGGTCTCCTTAACAGGTGAACTACTCTCTCCTAAAATTCTCCCAATAAACCGAAGTCGACCATTCGCCTTCCCTACCAGCTCTCACATGCTCGTTCCACCTCATATAGCTTTGCAACGTTATGCCCAGATGTTTAAACGACTGACTGTGTTAAGCAGGACACTAGTGAGACTGTACCCGAACATTAAAGGTTTGATCTCCCTACTCATCAGCATTAACTTACATTTTTCCACATTTAGGCATAGCTGCCATTCACCACACCAAGTGGAAATTTTATCTATGTCGTCTTTTATCTTCCTATAGTCACTCAACTTCGACACTTTACCGTACACCACGGTGTCATCAGCAAACAACAGCAGATTGCTGCCCACCCTGTCAGTCAAATAATTTACGTAGATAGAGGACAACAACGGTCATATCTCACTTCCCTGGGGCACTCCTGACGAACACTCGCCGCCGAGGACAACATATTGGGTCGTATTAATTAAGAAGTCTTCGAGTCGGTCGCCGACCGAAGTGGCCGTGCGGTTCTAGGCGCTGCAGTCTGGAACCGCGAGACCGCTACGGTCGCAGGTTCGAATCCTGCCTCGGGCATGGATGTGTGTGATGTCCTTAGGTTAGTTAGGTTTAACTAGTTCTAAGTTCTAGGGAACTAATGACCTCAGAAGTTGAGTCCCATAGTGCTCAGAGCCATTTGAACCATTTCGAGTCGGTCACATATCTGTGAACTTTTTCCAGATGCTCGTACCTTCGTTAACAGCCTACAATGGGGTACCGTGTCAAATGCTTACCGGAAATCTAGGAATATCGAATCTACCTGTTGTCCTTCATTCATAGTTTTCAGTATATCATTTGAGAAAAGAGTAAGCTGAGTTTTGCGAGAGCGATGCTTCCTAAAACCATGCTGATTCGTGCACATAAGGTTCTCAGTCTCCAGAAAATTTATTATATTCGAACTGAGAATATGTTCAAGGATTCTGCAGCAAACAAAAGTCAGGGATATTGGTCTGTAATTTTGCAGGTCCATTCTTTTATACTGGAGTCAGCTGCGGAGTTTTCAAGTTCCTTGGGACTTTGCGATGGGCGAGAGATTCACGATAAATGCAAGCTAGATGAGGGGCCAATGTCGTAGAGTACTCTTTGTAAAATTGAACTGGGGTTCCACCCGAACCTGGTGATTATTTGCTTTCAAATCTTTCAGCAAGTGGGCTTATTACTGTGTCGTCCATACGAGAGTCTGTCCGATGGTCAAATGACGTTATGTGTGTACGATTTGTTGTGAACGTGAAATTTAAAACTTCAGCTTACGCTTTGCTATCTTCAACTGCCACACCAGACTGGCCAACAAGGGATTGAATGGAAGCCTTAGACCCACTTAGCGATTTTACATACGACCCGAATTTTCTCGGGTTCTTTGCCAGATATTTTGCTAAGGTGTGACGGTGGTAGTCGTTTTATGCTTAGCGCATAGATCTTTTCACTGCCGCTCGGATCTCTGCAAACTTCGCTTGTCGTCATTTATGCGTTACCTTTGGAAACGAGAGTTCAACAGCCTCTTTTTCCTCAGCATCCGCCGAATTTTGTTATTAAACCATGGTGGGTCTTTTCTATCCTTTATCCACTTACTAGGCACATAACTCTCCAACCCACGCTTTATAATTGCCTAAACTTTGCCCGTAATTCCTCTCATTCATGTTATTGGAATTAAACGATGCCAATTCACTGTCTAAGAGAGATGTTAATAACTGCCTATTTGCTCTATCTAGCAGAAATTCTCTCCTAGCCTTCTTGACCGATTTATTAACTTTCGTAATCAAGTCGCTAATCTCCGTTTCTGTACTGACATTGTCGATAATATCCGGCCTATTTGTAGCAGCAAGGTTTAAGATATCTCCATGGCGTTAGGGCTGCCGAGCTAGCTGCACAAGACAATTTTCAGAACACGTGTTCAAAAGTATTTCTCATGACTGTCTGTCTGTACCGCCACCCATCCACCCCCCCCTCCACCCCAATGAATCCATAGACATCCCAGTCTATATGCGGAATGTTAAAGTCATATCGGCATTTCCGCGCTATTGACTACAGACTTTCTTTGAATGACTCTAGAACTGTTATAGCAGAATCGGATGGCCGATGAAAAATCCAACAATTAACTTGGTTTCATTTACACCTGTTATACGCGACTAGATGACTTCACTTCACCCTCAACTGCGACCGCAATAGAGACTATATTTTTGTTAACTGCAATGAACACTCCCTCTCCTGTGGCCTCTAATCTGCCTTTCCAATATACGTTCCACGACTCGCTAAATATCTCAGAGCTTTCCACTTCGGATTTCAGCCAGATCTCGGTCCCAAGAATAATTTGAGCACGAGAAATTCCCTGGAGGGCAGAAAATTCGGGAACTTTATTACGAATACTTCGACAGTTTACTGGTAAAATTGTGACAGTCGAAGTGTCTTTATTCTGAACGCCTTTTGACTTCTCTTGCTGCATATCGACTGGCGAGTGTTCGTCAGAGCACCTAAAACTATTTCACAGTCTAAAAAACCCTCATGTGCACTCCACATGTACTCTACTACCCGAGCAGCTGCAGCCTTTGTGTAGTGCATCCCTGACCTATCACGGAGGGTCGTTCAAATCCCCACACTACAACACAGGTCTAGAAATCTGCAGCCAAGTCCATCAAAGAATCGACGAAGCCTTTGGTGAGACCCCCCATTCGGCCCCAAACCAAAGGAGCCCGATCGACTCTGGGAACGATGCTGCAAATTGTGAGTTCTGCCTGCACCCTGCGCGCGATGCCCAGCAATCTTCACCATCTCCGCCAGCCGCCTGTATGAACTGAGGATCGCCTCAGAACCCATGCGACAGGTGTCGTTGGTACCGACGTGAGCCACAATATGCAGACGACTGCATCCTGCATGCTCGATACCCACTGGCAAGGCCGCCTTCACATCTTGGATAAGGCTCCCCAGCAGACATACTGCGTGCACATTGGCTTTCTTTCCAACCCTGAACGATTTCCGCCTAAGGGGCTGCATAACTTGCCTAGCATTGAAGCTACCAATAACTAGTAAACCCCTCCCCCCATGTGCCTGCTCGGACCCTGCTGAAGGAGCGGCCACCTGTCCACTCACAGGATGAATGGGCCAGGCCAAGTGACCAGTCTCCACATTGGCCTTCCACCTCGAGCGAGCCGGCCGGAGTGGCCGAGCGGTTCTAGGCGCTACAGTCTGGAACCGCGCGACCGCTGCGGTCGCAGGTTCGAATCCTGCCTCGGGCATGGGTGTTTGGGATGTCCTTAGGTTAGTTAGGTTTAAGTGGTTCTAAGTTCTAGGGGACTGATGACCACTGCAGTTAAGTCCCATAGTGCTCAGAGCCATTTGAACCATTTCTGAACCTCGAGCGACGCGAATGCGTTACCACCCGCCACTCACCCTGCTGTTAGGGTAGATCCACTGCGTCGGGTGTACAAGGAGATGCCTTGGAAGCAGAGTCCTTGGCCGAAACATCTGAGGTGTCCCATGCGATGCACCAGATTCCCCGCCACCGCTGCAACCCGCAGCAGCAGCCTGAAGGTGATTGACTGTAGCCAAAAGCACATTCAGATTTTCCCGAACTGCGGCCAGCCCCTCCTGCATCCACACACAGCAAGCACAGTACTCTGTCAGTAAAATTTTCCACCAACTCACTGTGCTTCTTCATTGCACTACTCAAAAGCTCGCGGAAAAATCTCGTGCTGATCTCTTTCTTATGCCTTTACATTGGGTGTTTCTCCAACTCCTTAAACGTCTGTGCATTTTTTAGCCCTTCTTGACACATGACAGATTTTTGCTTCCAGTATTGAACGTAATTTTGCTATTTCGAGTAATTGGTCCTGTGGACAACCTCCAGTCTTAGCTGCTAAATGTAGGTTATCCAAGAATGACACTGTATCCTCAGTCGATTTTCCAGAGAATGGCGCCATCAAGATTGCAGTGGCTGGATCTACTAGAGGACTAGATTGTTCAGCTAACGCCATTTGTTCATCCCTAGCTGCAAGCTTCCCAAATAAGCCTGTTATATCCACCCTTACTTTTGCTACCTTATTAAGCAACTCTTGCTCAGCAACACTCAGTATTTTAGACTCTATCAATGCAGAGCCCTAATCTTCGATACACACCAAGTAAAACAGAACATCAGTCAACAATAGCTTAAACACTACAATATACCAGTAACAACCTACATATCATCATGAGCCATCTCAACACCGTGCATTGTCTATCCACTTGACTACACCTACGAAAACAAAGAAATTACTGACGCTGACTCAGTACATGACGCAGAATGACGAACCAAATTACACTGATTACACCTCACAGGTTGCAAATATTTCTCCCTAATATTACCACGGAACTTAGCAAGATAAGCTGGTTCTGGTAATTGCAATGAAGTAACCTTAAAATTCCAGTGAATCTCCAGTATAGACCCCTTGTTCTCTACACACGAAAAGAGGAAGACGACCAAAAAAATAATAGTCTCTTCACTCATCCCGCCGTGGGACGTTACTGCATGGTATGTTGAAGTCGAGTCTGCTGGCACCAGTTGCCAGCCAGGGGCTTCTGACACTAGACTTTATTGGCCCAGAGGTGAGAGGCCGCTACAGTGTAAGGTTGTTATAAGTTGCACAGATTTTTATATAACAATGACGACATCCTTTTATTTTGCCACAAACGCAACCACCATTTTTTGAACATCAGGCCGAAGAGTTAGAACTCGCTTATATGCATACGTAGACTGTTCTCAACATTTTTTCAGAAAGAATTATAGCATACTGCTCTTTATACGAGTGAGTTACTTTGCTCGTATCCTGTCATTTCACGAGCACTACTACTATGCCTATGCCTATGGGTACTGGCAACCTGGAAACTGAACATACGAACGCAAATATTTTATTGTACATGACGTTAAAAAGAGCATATCAATTGACGTCGATGAATGAGAGTTCTCGACTTACCTGTTTTATGGGACGCTTTAATTACAATCCCGTCTTGGAAACTTATTTGCAGAGTCCTCACACACGCTGTAAGTACAATTGTTTCTTAGATATTTATTTACAGTCCCAAATTTACCTTTGCCTTTTCTTTTCATACCTTTTATGAAAATATTAATAAGTACAAAGTTGAAAAACCTGAAAATGAAAAATAATAAAAAGGTTTCTCCGAACGGACTCGACCCCACGACTTCTCGGATTAACGTTTTTAACCCTTTCTCCTGCGCCAACTGCAACCTGGATACTGTGCCAACATAAATAGCTTATGCCTCACCCGAATCGCGCCAAAAATGCTATTTTTCTAAACACTCATATATCTGGAGTTCCCATCTCTGTCGCTCTCATTTCTTGCCAAAACTTGCATTTAACGTAAATTTGGATGAAATCGGTAACGACGAGTTGCACAGTCCCATTGTTAATATTAAATGATCAAATTAGGTTTCGTTTGTTTCCTTCTGTTAAATTAACTTTTAATTATAAAAGTATCAGATTAAAACTGCAAATTCAACTTTATTTTTGATCGTTTTTTTAAATATATCCTCACATAAAACCCCATATTTATCCTATTTTTGTTAGCTGTAACTATTCCTGTGTTACATAACAATGAAATTATTTAGTGTGTAAACACTCTGCGTGTCATTAATTTTGTATTCTTTTGTACCTTCTTTATAAACAACCTTATGTAAGTCGCACGATATTTTATCTGAGTTTGCGACATTGATTTGTCACCTGACGAAGGCCTTGGAAGCCGAAAGCCAGTTCGTGACTACATAAATATGATTTTGTAGAGCATTAGGAGGTATTTCCTATTTAATATTGTTGTTGTGCTCTGCCAAGCACCTACGGAATATTGAGCGAAGTGTTATACAAGCGTAAGTTGTTGTTCATACATACTTGGAAAATATAAGGTTCACTCTCTTAGTATACCTCGACAATTCGTTTTCCGATTTCAAATCTGTTCACTATAATTCTTCACTACTATGTGTTAGTTGACCTTTGCTGCGTGTCAGAACGCTGTTCTGTTTCCTGATATTGAACAAGAAGTTTTGGCTACAATATCGAAGTCTTGGCTGATTGCGGAGGTAGTGTTCAGATTAATTTCTGTGATGATTTTTAGAGTGAGATATTTCTCGTATCTGGGGCGATACTAGGAAATTTCAATTGATTTATCGGCAACACCGTTTGTTTAATCACTCCCATAAAGGCAGTTATAGAGTATGACTTTATGTAAATTTCCAGCCAGTTCTTGTAAAACCTAACTGCTTCGAAATTTCAAGCGTGTATTTGTAGAAACCTTTTCCTATGGAAACATGTATCCTGTCTTTACAGCACCATGATGAGGTGACTAACAAACTCATGAGAGATTTTTGTGTTATGGGCTTCGAGATTAAATTTTTCATGATACACGAGATAAACCTTAAGTGGCCAGGATTGGCTAATTGTGCACAGTACTGTTACATTTGCCACTTGTACATTAACTGCGTGGTAATTAAGGCAAAGCTTCAGAGAGGAAGACTACTGCGACCTCTTGATGGCTTCAAAAGTGCCCCTTCTACACTCCTGGAAATGGAAAAAAGAACACATTGACACCGGTGTGTCAGACCCACCATACTTGCTCCGGACACTGCGAGAGGGCTGTACAAGCAATCATCACACGCACGGCACAGCGGACACACCAGGAACCGCGGTGTTGGCCGTCGAATGGCGCTAGCTGCGCAGCATTTGTGCACCGCCGCCGTCAGTGTCAGCCAGTTTACCGTGGCATACGGAGCTCCATCGCAGTCTTTAACACTGGTAGCATGCCGCGACAGCGTGGACGTGAACCGTATGTGCAGTTGACGGACTTTGAGCGAGGGCGTATAGTGGGCATGCGGGAGGCCGGGTGGACGTACCGCCGAATTGCTCTACACGTGGGGCGTGAGGTCTCCACAGTACATCGATGTTGTCGCCAGTGGTCGGCGGAAGGTGCACGTGCCCGTCGACCTGGGACCGGACCGCAGCGACGCACGGATGCACGCCAAGACCGTAGGATCCTACGCAGTGCCGTAGGGGACCGCACCGCCACTTCCCAGCAAATTAGGGACACTGTTGCTCCTGGGGTATCGGCGAGGACCATTCGCAACCGTCTCCATGAAGCTGGGCTACGGTCCCGCACACTGTTAGGCCGTCTTCCGCTCACGCCCCAACATCGTGCAGCCCGCCTCCAGTGGTGTCGCGACAGGTGTGAGTGGAGGGACGAATGGAGACGTGTCGTCTTCAGCGATGAGAGTCGCTTCTGCCTTGGTGCCAATGATGGTCGTATGCGTGTTTGGCGCCGTGCAGGTGAGCGCCACAATCAGGACTGCATACGACCGAGGCACACAGGGCCAACACCCGGCATCATGGTGTGGGGAGCGATCTCCTACACTGGCCGTACACCACTGGTGATCGTCGAGGGGACACTGAATAGTGCACGGTACATCCAAACCGTCATCGAACCCATCGTTCTACCATTCCTAGACCGGCAAGGGAACTTGCTGTTCCAACAGGACAATGCACGTCCGCATGTATCCCGTGCCACCCAACGTGCTCTAGAAGGTGTAAGTCAACTGCCCTGGCCAGCAAGATCTCCGGATCTGTCCCCCATTGAGCATGTTTGGGACTGGATGAAGCGTCGTCTCAGGTGGTCTGCACGTCCAGCACGAACGCTGGTCCAACTGAGGCGCCAGGTGGAAATGGCATGGCAAGCCGTTCCACAGGACTACATCCAGCATCTCTACGACCGTCTCCATGGGAGAATAGCAGCCTGCATTGCTACGAAAGGTGGATATACACTGTACTAGTGCCGACATTGTGCATGCTCTGTTGCCTGTGTCTATGTGCCTGTGGTTCTGTCAGTGTGATCATGTGATGTATCTGACCCCAGGAATGTGTCAATAAAGTTTCCCCTTCCTGGGACAATGAATTCACGGTGTTCTTATTTCAATTTCCAGGAGTGTAGAAGGGTAAGTCAGGTGAAAAACGTAAATACATTGCCGAAAAAAATTAGTACCCCCCTTTTAGAGGTTTCCAATTCACTCAAGATTTATTGTTGCAACAGTGTCTATTGATTACCTAAAATGATTACATTTACAGATCAATAGAAGAAGCGGTTCTGAAGTACCAGGTATCGAACCACGTTGAAACACCCATACCAGTGTGTGGTATAGCCTCAAAAATTGTTCAAATGGCTCTGAGCACAATGGGACTTAACATCTGAGGTCATTAGTCCCCTAGAACTTAGAACTACTTAAACCTAACTAACCTAAAGACATCACACACATCCATGCCCAAGGTAGGATTCGAACCTGCGACCGTAGCGGTCGCGCGGTTCCAGACTGAAGCGCCTAGAACCGCTCGGCCACGCCGGCCGGCGGTATAGCCTCCGCAGGCGACAATGAAGGCTCTGATTCTGGCATCCAGTCGATCGTACAGATGGTAAATACTCTTCTGTGATACGTTGTACCATGCCTGTTCGACCAGTTCACTTAGTTATGTAAGAGTTATTGGCTGAGGAGTCTTACGGGTCACCCCTCGTCCCATTATATACCACACGTGCTTCATTAGAGACAAGTTTGGAGACAGTGCTGGCCAGATAAGTTGCTGCACGTCTTGCAGAACACGTTGAATTTGCACGCAGTGCGTGGGCGAGCATTATCCTGTTATATGAAGATGGTGTCCGAAAGAAAAGATACCATCTTCATATAGTTAAGGCTAACCGCCCATTGACCTCCTTCTGTGCTGTATGCATACGCGTTTACCGAACTCTTATGGGACTCGGTAAGATTGTCTGCCGCGAGTAATGAGTGTAATGGGCAGGGGCACTACGAATGTAGTGTGTGGACATTAAGTTGGGAATGTGGGTCTCACGGGGAGCATGCAAGGGATAACTCCCTGCAGTCGCACTATCCTCTGTGCCCTCAGTGGCTCAGACGGATAGAGCGTCTGCCAAGTAAGGAGGAGATTCCGGGTTCGATTCCAGGTCGGGGCACACATTTCCAACTGTCCCCGTTGATGTATATCAACGCGTGTCGACAGTTTATGGTCTTGATTAAATTATAATTTCATTATCCCGTTGGTTAGCGTTCCCCCAGAAAACATCAGATGTCCAAGTCCAGTGTGTCTTGGACGAATGTACTCACCAAGTCGGCATCATACGCGCAAACGACCGTCATATGCATGCAGGCAGAATCTGCTTTCATCGCTGAAGACCACGGCGCGCCATTCCCTCTCCAAAGTGATCCTCTGACGGTATCAGTCGAGTCGTGCACGTCATTGCGGTGGGGTGAATGTAAGACTGGCTAGATGTGGACGTGCTCGTAGTCCCACTGCTAATAACTGGTTCGCAACAATTTGTGTTGACACGTCTGGACTCGGCTGTGATAGCCGTACGATCTAACTTCTGCCCTTGCAATACGACGGTCCTGGAAGGGCGTTTGTGCTATGTGGACGTCCAGAACCTCGTCGACGGGGGTGTGTGAAAATGTTTACGTGACCACTGATAGTAGCATCGTTGTACAGCTGACGCAGCACGTCCAACTTGGGTGGCAATTATCCGAAGGGATCACCCCGCCACTTGGAAGGCCACAATTTGATCTCTTCCAAACTCCTTCAGTTGGCTGTAAGAAGCATGCTCTGTAGCACAATTGCCTGATTGCTTCCCCCGTTTGCACCACACTGAGCCTTCTGACTGTCAGCGTTTCCTATTAAAGGGAAAACATAGATGGCGCTCTGGTGGCTACGCCACTATGCTATTTGCTGGTGGACGACGTCGAAACCATTAACACTACACCTCCTATCCCCCAAGTGGCATACGCCATCATCGGATCAAAATCGAGGTCGTCTTTCCAGGTGCACGATTTTTTTTTGGCAGTGTATGTAACAAAAAAGGAAAAATGATACCAGTAGCCTGAAATTCGATGAAGCGTATTCCTAAGAGTATGTCAGATGTTCACTAGGTGGCAGTATCATGTAGACGTACCAATAGCTGCACGGGAGCAATGGTAAGTTGGAACCACTCTAGCAACTTGCGCCAGAATCGATGCCCTTCCGTAGTCTCAGGACGTGCCGATAGTGATGTCTGCTGCTGGTATGGTCCTGCGTATCACGGTGGGGAGAATCGGGCGCCAAGCTCTCACCGTGCCTTGCTGGTGTCGGAGTACCCGTGAATACAAGCACAGCCTGCATAATTGCTAACCGAAATGTTCAAAGTTTAAACAATCCCCCCCCCCCCCTCCCGGCTTTCTAACGTCATAGCTTAAACAGTTGTCACCCCATCTGCCAGGTCACTTTTGCTTGGTTCAAGTGGCTCTAACCACTATGGGACTTAACATCTGAAGACATCAGTCCCCTAGGCTTAGAACTACCTAAACCTAACTAACCTAAGGACATCACACACATCTATGCCCGAGGCAGGATTCGAACCTGCGACCGTAGCAGCAGCGCGGTTCTGGACTAAAGCGCCTAGAACCGCTCGGCCACAGCGGCCGGCTCACTTTTGCTGCGTCGTAGGAATAGAATAGGAAGAACTGCGTCTTTATTTAAACAAATATAGCACCGGGAGAGGCCTCTTTCACACGTACACTCCCGCCTCTGGCTCCTCCGGATCTCCCATCTCACCACGTGCAGCCAAACCACAAGCCGCCACAGTGTTGGAACAGCCCGACAGCCTCCACAGCCAACACCTGCACGCTGCAGTGGAGACAACCATACAGGGGTGCGCTACATGCTTACTGCTGGTTGGGGTATCTAACACGCAAGGTCTAACGACACAGTGGAGTCAGACAATGATTTTTCAAGTATGTTGTACCAAAAATCTTGTTCCTTACCGTTAATCTTTCGTCTGAGCTATACATACCTGGTATGGTCCTAACAGGATGTCCCTGATTTCGTTCAATATCTGTTACCATGCTTACTTCATTAAGTACTCCGAACAATGTAGAACTGATCGTACTAGCGTCTTCTAAGCTATTTCCTTTACAGTACACGGCATTTTCCGAGAACCCTTCCAATAACTCCATCCACCCTTCCTAATCTACTTTACGTGATCATCACATTTTTTAATAAGACATCCTCCACTACTGTTGAGCCTCTAAATTGAAGAATCAAATGTAGTTATTACGTCAGCAAATGACACGGTTTCAAATTTTTACGAAATTCCCATCAAACCCAGGTTTCACAGTCACGAATTTTTGATGCATTCCACCAGAATGTATAGTAATTACCAACACTTGAGGAATGGGTCGTCAGTGAAATATTTGGCAACTGCACTGAGTACGTGTCTGAACTCTCAACATTACCTTGGTAATGTCTTAACTTCGTTCTATAGTCCGCAGGTCCATACTTTAAAGTAAAATCTCTCGAACAGCACTGCAATGGTCTGCTGGATGCATACCTTTAAGCACTGTGTAGCCACCTAACATTTTCCTCGCAGCATAGATGGAATTGATTGACAGGGAACACAAAATGTAACTGCACAAAAAAAAAAACGTTCAAACTCAGTAGTGCAAAGGTTCTGGATGATATGGATATAATAATTTATCACCAATGCGAACTTTACTTCGTATTATCAAATGCACACTTCTTTCTAGATACCATTGTGAACCGTCAACTTACGAACTGTGAGTGTAACTCTTGCAAGTAATCACCTGTAAGAGTTCCACTCAGAGTCAATGAAAAGACATCCATATGTATCGAAAAATACAAGTCAGTGTCCTGAGCTACTGCTGTTACAACTTACATTGCACTCCATATGAAGGCTTAGGATTGTTAACCAATCAAACATATTACAACAGATTCCTCATGTTTCCAAGGGTATCTCGCATTACATGTTTACACATTTCCTGTAAACTGTGGATGAAGAGCTCAAGTTTAATACAGTGCCAGATGCATTAAGAACAGTCGAATTTTGTGGCTAAGACATCAACATAAGTGTTCCTCAAACCACTGTAGCACGATTGATTCTTACACCACAGTCAATTATACGTGTACTCGTGCGGGAAAATGCATTATAATAGTTCTTAAAAATTTGTGGTTGATCCCGAGCAGCTGGTAGAGTACTAGTAATTGTTGTAATGGCAGAATCATTCCAGAGATGCTAACAATAGGTCCCAAGACGAATTTATTAAATCAGTAGCAGTAGATTTGTACTAAAGATTTAAATGGGTTTCCAACTACCTGTAGTACTAGTAGATTCATACCATAGATTCTCAACTAGCTGTACAACAACGGCCACACACTTTTTGATAGTAACAGTATTATTCCTTAACTGGTACTGGTATTCGTTGTAGTTATCCCTTGGTGTGATAGAAATTTGATATTGATGTAGGCAAAATATTAAACTACAAACTTCCTTCCGGTAAATAGAAAGTACTCTCATGTCCAGGTTAGCACTGCTTTTTTAAGAGTTTTCTAATCCATCTCTCACACAAATTGTGTTTTAGACTATACATAAGACATCAAACGATGATTACAATTTTAGAAAAATTTGATGATTTATTCAAGAGAAACAGCTTCACACACTGAATGAGTCAGCCGGCCGAGCGGTTCTAGGCGCTACAGTCTGGAACCGCGCGACCGCTACGGTCACAGGTTCGAATCCTGCCTCGGGCATGGACGTGTGTGATGTCCTTAAGTTAGTTAGGTTTAAGTAGTTGTAAGTTCTAGGGGACTGATGATCTCAGAAGTTAAGTCCCATAGTGCTCAGAGCCATTTGAACCATTTTGAACTGAATGAGTCCATAACGCATTGAGCCACCACTGGCCATATGCGAGCACTTATTCGGCTTGGCAGTGATTGATAGAGTTGTTGGATGTCCCCCTCAGGGATAACATGCCAAAATCTGTCCAACTGGCGCGTTACATCGTCGGAACATCGAGTTGTTTGGAGCACCCTCCCCATAATTCTCCAAACATTCTCAACTGGGGAAAGATCTGGCGATATTGCTAGCCAATGTAGGATTTGGAAGCACGAAGACAAGTGTAGAAACTCTCGCCATATGCGGGAGGTAATTACCTTGATGAAATGTAAGCCCAGGATGGCTTGCCATGAAGAGTAACACAACGGGGATTAGAGCATCGTCGTCGTACCACTGTACTGTAAGGGTGCCACGGATGACGACCAAAGGGTTCCTGTTATGAAAGAAAATGGCACCCCAGATCACCACTCCTGGCTGTCAGGCCATATGGTGGGCACCATTTGGGCTGGTATTCCATTGCTGTGTAGGGCGCATCCAGATACATCTTTGCTGGTCATCAGGACACTGTTGGAAGCAGGACTCATCACTGAAGACAGTTTTATTCTAGTTAGTGAGATTCCTGGTTGAAGACGCGTCCGGAGACGCCCTGGACAGCGGCACGTTGCCAACCTGACTGTCGCATGCCATGCGGCCCAGCAGCCAGGAGTCGTGGTTTGGTGTGCCATTTCATTTCATAGCAGGATCCCTCTTACAACACAGTGATACGTCGACGACATTCTACCCTTCATTTTGTTGCCCTTCATGATTATCCATCCTGGGCTTACATTTCAGCAAGATAATGGCCAACCACATAAGAGTGTCCCTCTCAGTTCAGTATTTTTGGAACATTATGGGCAGGACGCCTCACCCACCTCAGGATCTTAACGATATAAAGCGCCACTTGGATAGAATGTTGCATAATATCCCTCAGGAAGACATCCAACAACTCTATCAATAAATGCCAAGCCGAATAAGTGCTTGCGCGAGAGCCAGAGGCGAACTAATGCTTTATAAACTTGCTCAATTTGTGAAGCTCTTTCTCTTGAATATATCATCCAATTTTTGTGAAATTGTAGTATTTGTTTGTTTGTACATGTTCATCACCTCTATTTATTTCCGTCCTATTCGGATAATTCCTTTGTGATGCATCATTTTATTTTATTTTGTTTTGAGTGTGTGTTCGACTACAGTGAAACGTTTCTGCCTATCATCGGTCTTTGAGTTATTCAAGCTCATGGGGAGTTTGATTTTATGAATGCTACTTTGAAATATTGAGGATAAAGTTTGGACTACCAATATTTTATATGAAGGGGGAAAATGTTGAGAAAATGGACAATTCATCTAAGGATCAGTGGAGACTACTTAACACTTATCTGGAACACTTACGTTTTACTGGGAAATTGTAACAAAATGCCCATGTTAAAGTGAAACTGTTACAAATTTCCCCTGTTACAGTGAAATTGTAGGAAAACACATCTTACAGCTAAACTGTAACAAACTGCCCTCTGCAGCAGCGAAAATTGTAACAAATAGGCCAGTACACCACTATGTTACAGTAAAATTCACTGATCACATACAAGTAATACAATTATGTGAGGGCTTTAGGACAGATGCAACATGGCAGGTCAGTAGAAGTTCTGTGTCACTCACATACTGATCATGCTTATACGTGGCTGTTAATGGATATAGCGTCATAGGTTCCACAAGTGTCTGATGCTGTTACCGAAGGCCTCTCAGTTCCAACATAGTTACATCCTACTGCTTTTTCACTGACATCACACTGGAACTGGGTCACTTACGTTAAGTGTAGAAACCTAGATGGTCACTTGATTCTACATTACTGGCCATTAAAATTACTACACCACAAATATGACATACTACAGACGCGAAATTTAACCGACAGGAAGAAGATGCTGTGATAAGCAAATGATTCGCTTTTCAGAGCATTCACACAAGGTTGGCGCCGGTGGCGACACCTACAACGTGCTGACATGAAGAAAGTTTCCAACCGATTTCTCATACACAAACAGCAACTGACCGGCGTTGCCTGGTGAAACGTTGTTGTGGTGCCTCGTGTAAGGAGGAGAAATGCGTACCATCACGTTTCCGACTTTGATAAAGGTCGGATTGTAGCCTATCGCGATTGCGGTTTATCGTATCGCGACATTGCTACTCCCGTTGGTGACTGTTAGCAGAATATGAAATCGCTGGGTTCAGGAGGGTAATACGGAACGCAGTGCTGGATCCCAACGGCCTCGTATCACTAGCAGTCGAGATGACAGGCATCTTATCCGCATGGCTGTAACGGATCGTGCAGCAACGTCTCGATCCCTGAGTCAACAGATGGGGACGTCTGCAAGACAACAACCATCTGCACGAACAGTTCGACGACGTTTGCAGCAGCATGGACCAGCAGCTCGGAGCCCATGGCTGCAGTTACCCTTGACGCTGCATCACAGACAGGAGCGCCTGCGATGGTGTACTCAACGACGAACCTGGGTGCACGAATGGCAAAACGTCATTTTTTCGGATGAATCCAGGTTCTGTTTACAGCATCATGATGGTCGCATCCGTGTTTGGCGACATCGCGGTGAAAACACATTGGAAGCGTGTATTCGTCATCGCCACACTGGCGTATCACCCGGCGTGATGGTATGGGGTGCCATTGGTTACACGTCTTGGTCACCTGTTGTTCGCACTGACGGCACTTAGAACAGTGGACGTATCCTTTCAGATGTGTTACGAGCCGTGGCTCTACTCTTCATTCGATCCCTGCGAAACCCTACATTTCAGCAGGATAATGCACGACCGCATGTTGCAGGTCCTGTACGAGCCTTTCTGGATACAGAAAATGTTCGACTGCTGCCCTGATCAGCACATTCTCCAGATCTCTCACCAGCTGAAAACGCCTGGTCAATGGTGGCCGAGCAACTGGCTCGTCACAATAAGCCAGTCACTACTCTTGATGAACTGTGGTATCGTGTTGAAGCTGCATGGGCAGC